>NW_027332005.1:293184-566443 GCF_048418815.1 Hemitrygon akajei | reverse complement strand
CCGGACTCCCTTCGCCCGCACCTCTCATTCCTATACTTTCTTTCTCCCCGACGCAGACCTGCCAATCACTCCGCAATTTTCTCTTGGTCTCTGCACCTTTGGCGAGAGAGTGTTGCCGATGGATTATTTTGGGGATTGTCTCTGTGCTGTCGGTAGAGAGAGGGACAGGGGTATTATTTTTTGAAGGACACGGGGCCGTGAAGACAGCGCACTGCAGTGGGTTAGTTTGACGATTGATACTATGCTGTGGGGAACGGGGGGGGGGGGCAGTGGAATTAGTTTATGGACATACAGTAAGGTGGAAAGAGAGCGAGGCAGCGGGATTAGTTTAGGGACTGATACAGTGATCGGGAGAAAGAGGGGATAGTGTGATTAGTTTCGGGACTGATACAAAGCTGTGGAGACAGACATACACAACTACACTTTCTTATCCGCCCCTCCAGCTCTCCGTCGTCGTCTTTGACACACAGTCAATCCCTCAGACTGCTGAGTTTGGTGGCCATGCGTTAGGTTAGGGGTGGGTCCTGACGGAGTCCCCCAAATATTCTGACAATGATGGAGTCACTGAAGATTCTTGACATTCTGGTGGATATGAAAGTGTTTGTTCATCAACACAAATAGACATTTTCTTGGACACAGTCTCGGCAGAGACTATCAAACTCAAATTACGTCAAGCAGTTTTAATGCTGCTGACAATGTAACAATAGGTGATTCAATGAAGTAACTCAAGCTACAATGATACAATTCAAGTTGTTGTGTCTGACAACCGTTTCTTTTGAAGTACAGATTTACAGTGGAAGCTCTTTGCAATTGATGAGACAGCTTTTAAGGCTCCATCGCTTTTGGTGGGAACAACAAATCCACACAGATGGTCAAAAAACTTCTGAGATCTGAGATCCCAGAAGCCCAATATGACTGCTGTGAGGGTTGACACGTGGACAGTCAGGGAGTGTAGGGGGACTGACCAAGTGTTGGTAGATGGGTTCCGTTTAATATGATGTCATGGTTGGCACAGTCACTGTGGATCGAAGGGTCTGTTCCAGTGCTTTCCCTCTATCACCCTTCCTCTCTCTTACTCCAGCATTACTCTCATTTCGCTTTCTCTCCCTCCACCCTCTCTAACTTTTACTTTCAACGCCTCCACTCTCTCTCCCTAGATCGAACTATCTCTGCACCTTCATTTCCCCCTCGCCAATTTCCCCCACCTCCCCACATCTCGCGTTCTCCCTCCCCCGCTCAGCTCCCTCTGTCTTCTCTCTCTTTCTCTCCTCTCTCTCCCGTCTCTCTTACTCCCACTAACTCACCACTCTTCTGCCCCTTCCCTCTCTCTCCTCTCCCCACTCTTTCTTCTTTTCTCGTCCCCATTCTCTATGTCTCTCTCTCTCTGTCTCGCTCACTTTCACTCCCTTTCCTCCTATGTGCCTCTCTTGTTTCTCCCTTCACACCCATGCTCTCGCTTCATGCACCCTCTTTCTCCCCGACGCCCTTCTTCCCATCGCTCCGCAGTTTTCTCTTTGTCTCTCCACCTGTGGCGAAACAGTGTTGCCGATGGATTATTTTGGGAATTGGCCCTGGGCTGTCGGTACAGATAGTGTTCCGTTTGAGGACCGATACAGTGCTGTGGAGAGCGAGGGGACAGAGGGATGAGATTATGATGTATATAGTGAAGTCGGCAGATAGAGCAGGGTGGTGGGTGTAGTTTAGAACTGTGCAGTGCTGTGGTTAAGAGGGGGCGCTGGGCGCAGTGTGATTAGATTAGTGACCGATACAATGCTGTGGAGGGCGAGGGGACAGAGGGATGAGATTATGATGTATATAGTGAAGTCGGCAGACAGAGCAGGGTGGTGGGAGTAGTTTAGAACTGTGCAGTGCTGTGGTTAAGAGGGGGCGCTGGACGCAGTGTGATTAGATTAGTGACCGATACAATGCTGTGGAGAGCGAGTGGACAGAGGGATGAGATTATGATGTATATAGTGAAGTCGGCAGACAGAGCAGGGTGGTGGGATTAGTTTAGAACTGTGCAGTGTTGTGGTTAAGAGGGGGCGCTGGGCGCAGTGTGATTAGATTATTGACCGATTCAATGCTGTGGAGGGCACACGTACACAAGTACACTTTTGATCCGCCCATCCAGCTCTCCGTAGTGGTCTTTGACACAGTCACCCCCTCAGACTGCTGAGTTTGGTGGCCATGCATTAGGTTTAGGGGTGGGTCCTGAAGGAGTTCCCAAATATTCTGTCTGTGAGGGAGTCACTGAAGACACTTGACAGCTTGGTGCCTATGAAAGTTTTTATTCATCACCACAGATAGACATACTTGGTCACAGTCTCGGCAGAGACTCTCAAACTCAAATTACGTCAAGAGGATTTAATCCTGGTGACATTGGTAACAATAGGTGATTCAATGCAGTAACTCAAACTACATTGTTACAATACAAGATGTGTCTGACAAACGGTTCCTTTGATGTTCAGATTTAACAGTGGAAGCACTTTGCAATTGATGAAACAACTTTGACGGCTCAGACGCTATTGGTGCTTCCAATAAACCCAGACAGATGATCAAAAAGCTTCGGAGAACTGAGATCCCAGAAGCCCAAGATTGTTTTTGTGAGGGTTGACAAGTCGACAGTCAGGGAATGAGGGGGCTGATCAAGTGCTGTTCGGTCGGTTCCATTTAATCCGACGTCATTAATGACACAATCACTGTGGGCCGAATGGTCTGTTCCCGTTCTTTACCTTTCTCTGGTCTATGTAGGACAAACAGAAGGCAGAAGTTTCTTTTCTCAGAGTAAACATTTCTCTGAGTGCTGATGAACGTTGACATGTTCACGACCCAGGAGAAAGTTTGGTACACTTCATCGGGATACTTTTCTTGTATCGGGAGTGGAAGATAAGGTTACAGAGAGATGAGCTGTGATTACATTTGGTGGAGAATCAGAGTGGAGAGTCCGCTTTACTCTCAGTCAATCTGCTCAGCCGATGGACAAGAGTCGCACTGACACAAGGTGAGGTGGAGAGTTGTGTCTGATGGTGTTTGAAACAATACAGTATCCCCGCTGCTGGAGGAATGACACTCGAAATTTACAAACCCTTAGTCACATCACAATTTTCATTGTTTCATTTTCACAAGTAATTCACTAAGGTAATCAGAGTGTTGCAACCAGGGACTGCACTTGGCTGACGTAATCAGACAGTAAATAATTTTTTAAAAATGATTCTTTTTAAATCTGTTGAAACCTGTCCCGGTGGAGTAGCGAAATAGCATTAAAACCCCAGGATTGTACAGCCTCGACATTTCATTCCGGGAGATCTGTAGGACACCGGGCCAGATCACTCGCCGGAGAAAATGCCTGCATTATTGGATAGGTTCCAGCCTGTGTATAGAATATTGTATGTGTTCATTGTCGTCATTGGAGTTCCTGGTGAGTGAGCAGAGCTATTCGTGTTAGGCACTTCTGTCTCTAAACCGGTGTGAGCTGTTTGGGGTCATTTTACTATCTTCCCCCTTGATGCTCGTGGCAGTAATATCCGTCAGTGATATCGATCCTGACTATTCAATATTCTGATTTATCATATTTACTGAAGTACTGAACTAAACCCCTGTCTCTCCTCCAATTTTCGGGATCGACTAAAACGTTATTCTTGCATTTGATGGAATTTTGTTCAGAGTGGTACCAATGCTGGGGACAGGCAGCTCTCCGGGAATGTGAGACTAGAAATGTCATACATTGTGGTGTTGACTGTTTATGAGTTATTGACCCGAGTGAATACTTGGTCCTTTAATGAAACCCTGTACATGTTGTGTCAATGTTGGGAGCCGTGAATCTTCCGGGAAGGTGTGAATGGGAATTTTTTATGACACCCTGTCCATGTTGACCCACTGCTGGGGACAGACAGCTCTCCAGGAAGGGGAGACTCGGAGACCTTCAGTGGCACCGTCTCCAGAGTTGTCCCAGTCTTGGGGATGGGCAGCACTCTGGGACGGTGTGACTGGGAGGGGTTTCCAGAAACTGAATTTCAGTCATTGTGGTTCTGATCAGATTGAACCCTTGCTCCTGTGATTCACTTCTCCCTGTGGAACCTGTCACAGACGAATTCTATTGCCTGTTTGTCAATAATCAGGTCTGATTTCCTGAACCTGAGATCACCGATCTACTGACGCGGGTTGTCGAAATGAGCTGCGCTGTAGAAGTAATCCATTAACGGAGCCACTCGGCATCTGGTTACTATGTTGTCCCGGCTTTCCCTCAGAGACCCGACCTCGCTCGGTGCACCCTTCGGCCCTGAAGAAAGGTCTCGGACGGATATCTCGAGTGTCTGTACAATATCGCGAAAACTGCTGAGTTCCTCCGGCAATTAGTGTGCGTTTTCACCCTGTGGATACTGTTTCGGCCCCGTCAGGTGCTGAGTTTCCAGAGGCCGGATATTCACTGGAAATCAGTGAAACCGGACCCACCAGCGACCAGAATCGCATTAAGTACCGATCGTTGTTGTTCGTGCAGCTCGCGTTTAACCCCGACGATTACCGACACATCGCTCATCTCCACATTGAAGAAGGCAGGTCAGAGACAGTGTGACCCATGTTTGCTATTGGATGAGCAGCCGTTCACCGCATCTAGTCTCCTGACCTCTGGCTGAAACCTGAACCTGTGTCCATTCCCGGAGAATAAGTTTAATAATGCCCGGTGTCTGTTCTCTTCTCTCTCCCTGCAGTGAATTTCGCGGCGATTGTGATCCTGTCCCGGGGTAAGTGTGGCCTCTCTACCTGCACCACTCGCTACCTGGTGGCCATGGCAGCGGGGGATCTGCTGACCGTAGTCATAGAGGTCTTTTTCAGTCAACTCTTCGGTTATTACTTTCCGTGGAATTTTCTGTGGATTACCCCTGCGTGCAGGGTTATCCAAGTACTGAGGCACACAGCCACTTACTGTTCTGTGTTGTTCACCGTCACCTTCACTTTTGATCGGTTTGTCGCCATCTGCTGTCAGAAGCTGAAAACAAAATATTGCACCGGGAAAACGGCGGCTGTGGTTCTCACAACAACCGGCGTGCTGTCCTTTCTGAGAAGCGTTCCCCGCTACTTCCTCTGGGAACCCGGAGAGATTATCGACAATGTACCGTGGCTCTGTAAACTCAAGGCCAACACATTCACTGATCTCGGATGGGTAGTATACGACTGGCTCGATATAGTTTTAAATCCGTTCATTCCTTTCGTTGTGATTCTGCTGCTCAACGCTCTGACGGTCAGGCACATTGTTGTGGCCAGTCGTGTCCGTAAGGGGCTGAGGGGTCAGAGCAAGGGGGAGAATAGCAGGGATCCGGAGATGGAGAGCCGGAGGAGGTCTGTGGTTTTACTCTTCACCCTCTCCGGCAGCTTCATCCTCCTGTGGATGACGTGTTTGTTAAATTTCATGTATTATGAGATCAAAGGAATACGATTCATATATTTCAATGATTCTGAATGGATCTTTCATCGCGTCGGAGCCTTGCTGAAGAATTTCAGCTGCTGCACGAACACATTTATTTACGCGGTCACTCAGTCGAAATTCAGGGAGCAGGTGATCAGCGCGGTGAAATATCCGTTTACCTCGGTGATTCAGTTCATTAATCAAGCCGCGCACTGAGCGGAGTCTGGAGGCGGCAGCAGTGTCTCCAGTCCGGCCCCAGATCCTCACATTCACCGCCTGATCTCTTGTGTTATTTCCGGGAGGAGCGTCCCATGGACTGGTAGTTCCTGGACATTAAGGGCAGCAGGGGCGTGGACCAGAAGATGATTGAGGAGCGTGCATCGTTGCATCGTGATTCAGGGAGACAGGGTTGTGTTTGTGAGCGGTAACCGTGAGGGAGTGGCTTAGCGAAGAGCGGATATTGGGAAAATGAATGAGATTGTGTGTGTGTATGTGTGTGTGTGTGTATGTGTGTGTGAGTGAGAGAGAGAGAGAGAGAGAGAGAGAGAGAGAGAGAGAGAGAGAGAGAGAGAGAGAGAGAGAGAGAGAGAGAGAGGGGGAGGGGGGGGGGGGGGGGGGGGGGTGGGGGAGAGAGAGTGAGAAACCGAAATGTGGTCAAAGTGGAAAGTGTACGAAAGCGATTTGCGAGTCTGATGCCAGGAAGTTGGGTGGGGTAGCTGTGCTATAGAATTTGGCCGTCCCGAGTCGTTATTCTCCTTCATGAGTGACCTTCCCTGAACTAAGTTCTACCCACAGTCAATGCGGTGCTGGAGATGGGGAACGTGGAGAATTCACATGCATTTTCGTAGTTAGGCTGTCGGGACATAATGCACCGTATGGTTGAAGTGGTGGGTCTGAATTCTGGGATGAGTGCGCAGTCAACGCAGGCTCGTAGGATTTTGCGATGAGAACATGTCCGTGACTTTTCAGTTTATAACAAAAGCTGGAGACTTTTACTTTGATTCCAAAAAAACAAGCAAAACCAATCGTTCTAAACTTTCGTCATTAGGTCAGGCACCGCCTCGTAAAGTGAACACACCAATTCTATGATGGAGTTTGTGAATGATGTCAGCATTTCCTCTTACGAACAGCTTGTGTCATTTGCCTCAGTTTACATTGCCCCACAAATGTTTCGTGAAAGTGGGACTTGTTGCGACAGAGGGGACAATCATTGTTACACCACGCTCATGTCTGGGATCAGAGCACCGTCACTATCCAGTCTCCTTCTGACTCTAGACGTCCCGTCCCGACATCGAAAGTCCTGAATCCTTACTGCGCCTGTCTTGGTTAATTACGTCCTTTCCGAGGTGGGCGACCAGAGATTCAATCGGTTCTCCAGCTGTGGTATCACTAAACCGGAAAGGGAAAGAACGGGAACAGGCCTTTCCGATCAGTGCGTGTTCTGAACCAATGTTCTGAACCAATCCCGTCTGCCCACACAAGGTCCACATCTCTGCATTTTCCTTATATTCCTGTGGATTCTAACATCCTCCATCGCCTCTGTCTGCACCGTTGCCCCTGCAATTCATTCCAGACCCTCACCACTATGTGTACGAATTAAAGACGTGCATCGCATATCTCCTGAAAACATTATGGGTCAGGTTTAACATTACTATGTTATACAGGTTGTTTTTTTTTCTCCCCCCGCATCAGTCTCGGGAAAAATACAAAATGACACTAAATCAAAAATAAATAAACAAATATTGCGAATACAAGTGCCTGCATTTGACCCATCTCCCTTCGGACAGGAATTGGCTCGACTATACCCCCGTCGCTTTGCACATGCGCTGTAGGGGCTTTTTTCCCCGCCGTCGGTGTGTATGACCAAACCTTCACTATCCTGCGAGCATACAAAACCATGAGGAGATACAAAACGTCTTTTAAGTTTGTATAAGCATGTGGCTGTTAAGGAGGTCGTGTTGGCTCTATTAAAGAACATTAAGCGGGATATGTTTCCAGTGTCTGGCGGGATTTACTGCACATTATTCAGAGGGAGGAGATGGGTATTCTGCGTATTTGACCAATGCATTTGGGTTCCCCCTACCCACAAACAAGCTTTCAGAAAGCCAATAATAAATGTAATTGTTAACTTAGAAGCGGGTTGGGTACTCTTGAAAAAGATAGACCCTCCTCACGTCAGGGGTAGGTATGTTATGCGGCAGGGTTCTTAAGCAGAGGTTATAGAGTTGTCGAACAGCAGGCACACAACCTGACCTCGGGAAATTATAGGCCGGTGAGTTTGACGTCAGTAATAGGTAAATTATTGGAAGGAGTACTAAGAGATGAGAAGTACAAGTATTTAGATAGACAGGGACTTATTAGGGAGAGTCAACACGGCCTTATGCCTGGTAGGTCATGTTTAACAAATTCATTAGATTTTTTTCGAGAAGGTTACAAGGAAAGTGGATGAAAGAAAGGCAGTGGATGTTGTCTACATGGACTTTAGTAAGGCCTTTGACAAGGTACCAAATGGGAGGTTAGCTAGGAAGATTCAGTCGCTAGGTATACATGGTGAGGTAGTAAATTTGATTAGACATTGGCTCAATGGGTGAAGTCAGAGAGTGGTAGTGGAATATTGCTTCTCTGAGTGGAGGCCACAGTGATCAGTGCTGGGTCCATTGTTATTTGTCATCTATATCAATGATCTGGATGATAATGTGGTAAATTGGATCAGCAAATTTGATACAAAGATTCGAGGTGTAGTGGACAGTGAGGAAAGTTTTCGAAGCTTGCAGAGGGATCTGGACCAGCTGGAAAAGTGGGCTGACAAATGGCAGATAGAGTTGTATGCAGACAAGTATGAGGTATTGCACCTTGGAAGGAAAAACCAAGGTAGAACATACAAGGTAAATGGTAGGACACTGAGGAGTGCAGTAGAACAGAGGGATTTAGGAATACAGATACTTAATTCCCTAAAAGTGGTGTCTCAGGTAGATAGGGTAGTAGCTTTTGGTACATTGACCTTTGTATGTCAAAGTATTGAGTATGAGAGTTGGAATATCATGATGAGGTTGTACAAGGCATTGGTGAGGCCGAATTTGGAGTATTCTGTGCAGATTTGGTCACCGTATTACAGGAAGGATATTAGTCAGGTTGAAAGTGTGCAGCGCAGGTTTGCAATGACGTTGCCGGTACTTGAGAAACTGAGTTGCAGAGAAAGGTTGAATAGTTCAGGATTTTATTCCCTGGAGCGTCGAGGAATGAGGGGAGACTTGATAGAGGTATATAAAATTATGATGGGTATAGATAAAATGAATGCAAGCAGGCTTTTACCATTGAGGCGAGGGGATAAAAATATCCAGATAACATGGTTTAAGGGTGAAGGGGGAAAAGTTTAAAGGGAACACTGGGGGAGGGGCTTATTCACACAGAGAGTGGTGGGAGTGCGGAATGAGCTGCCAGATGAAGTTGTAAATGCGGGGTCATTTCTAACATTTAAGAGAAGCATGGTACAGGGATGAGGGGTGAATGGAGGGATATGGGCCAGGTGCAGGTCAGTGGGACTAGGCAGAAAAATGGTTCGGCACAGCCAGGAAGCGCCAAAAGGCCTGTTTCTGTGCTGTAATGTTCAATGGTTCTATGGTCCTTGGCCCTTCCAATTTGTGTCGACCTACTTTCCAGCCTCGTCGTACACCGGGACATTAGCCTTCCACACCCGTTTCCATCTGTGCACCTACCGAGATAGGGACGAGACGAGAAGAGAATAGAAAAGCCGTTCGGAGAGAAACATCAACCCCACACCGCACGGAAAGGAACAGCATCCCGGTCGCCAACCCCCATCCCTACTGCCCCGCGCAAAACAGAGCAAAAATATCTACCCCAAACCCCACTCCCCGGGTAGATCAAAAGGGAAACAAATGGGCGAAAAACACGGAGCATAGAAACCATCAGTGTGAAATGCATCTTTGAGAGTAAATGGGCCCTTTGATTTTTCGTCGTTTCCTCTTGATAACTGTCCGCTGAAGCTGGAATTCGTAAACATACTTACATTACAATTGTATGCGGTGTATAATCTGCTATTCCTTACCGATGCACAATTGCATATGGGTAATATTTACACCGTCGTCGCTCAGGTCGGGATTCCGTTATTGGAAACCTCCCAGCTTTCTGGATTGCTGGGACTCAATTCACACCCCGCTGGACCTACATTGTTTGAGAAAGGTGACAGTCCGGTGGCTGTCAGCAGAGCCGACTGACGGCGAAGTTTCTATACAAGTGGCAGAGAAGCGAGAATAGATGTTAGATGTCTACACTGGAGAGGTTGTAATGGGGCATCGCTCTCCCTCTACCACTGACCACACCTGCTCCCACTGACGCCGCCGCCTCCTCTCTCTGACTCCGTCTCTCATCCTACAAACTCCACTGTCTCAGCGATACTCCTCCCACCGATGTTCCTCCGGTTGGCCTTCAGTGGTGAGCGGAAAACTAAGCGGTTCAGATCAGGGCCCATAAAAGTTCACCCTCCATATCACCGGTTTGGACGAGGGGACACAGCGATGCGAAGTTCATTTTACTGATCACACTAAACTGAAAGGTAGATTAATTTTGGATATGGATAGTCTGCACAGTTATATGAACAGGTTCCGAGAGAGGGCAAAGGTATTTCGGATGTATTACAACGTTGGGAATGCGAGATTCTTCACATTGGAGGGGGGAACACAATTGTTTATTTGGTAAAATCATAATTTTAACTGCATGAATTCGGCCGGCTAATGAAAGTGTAAGTGGATTCCATCTACAAAATAATTGCTCCATAAAATCCACTAAAGCAAGCAAATTAACTTTACAGTGATCTTTATAATTTTTAGCAATAATAATACCTAAATATTTAAACGAGTCATATATAGAAGTGGAATCATTTAGGGGAAATAATTTACTTTAATGAAGGTTTAGTTTATATCCCGAAAACTTTCCAAATTTGTTTAATAGTTTCAATATTAAAAGGAATGGATTCTTCGGGATTGGAAATATATACTAAGAGATCGTCAGTATTAAGGGAGATCTTATGAAGAGTCTCATTTATGAAAATTCCATGACTATCTTTAGCTTCACTTAGTGCAATAGCCAAGGGTTCCAACATCAAATTAAATAGCAACGGCTTAACAGAGTTCCTTGTGTCGCACCCCGCGAAAGACAGAAAAAAACGAGATGTGCAATTATTAGTAATAAGAAAAGCAATAGACCCTTTATATATCATTCTGATCCTCTTATTAAAATTAATACCTAAGCCGAATTTCACTAAGACGTTAAATAAGTATTTCCATTCAACTCTGTCAAATGCCTTTTCAGCATCGAGAGAGGCAACACATGGGGGAGTCTTAGAAAAGGATGAATATAGTACATTCAACAGTTTCCAAGCATTAGAGAAGGAATAACGGCCCTTTACAAAACCTGTTTGGTCTTGAGAGATAATTTCAGCTAGGAAATACCCAGCTGAAAAGCCATTATATTTGAAAAAATTTTAGCATCCACATTGAATAATTTAACAGGACTATATGAAGCACGGTCAGTAGGGACGTTATCTTTCTTAAGAATTAAAAAAAATAGAAGCTATATTAAATGTGGGAAGTAACGCTCCTATCAAAAAGAAGGTTTAAGCATTTCCAAAATATATGGAGAAAGCAATTTTTCAAATTCTTTGTAAAATCCGACGGAATAACCATCTAGTCCAGGAGCTTTACCAGATTGCATTGGAAAACAATAGCTTTCTGAATTTCGTTTTCCGTAATAGGAGCTCAAGAGTTTCTTGATTTTCAACAGAAGTTCCAGGAAAAACGATCTTTTGTGAAAAGGCATTCATTTTAGAACAATCAACTGGAAAGTGAGATTTATAAAGTTCAATGTAAAAGTCTTGACAAATTTTAATAATATCTTCATTATTACATGCTGAAATACCGTCTCCCTTGCGAATTTTAAAAATCTGTCTTTTAGCTCTATCTGCTTTTAATGGAGATGCTAATAGCTTATTATTTTTACCCACAAACACATAAAATTTACTTTTCAGTTGAAGCAAACTTCTTTCAATACGATAGCTTAATAATAAATTACATTGTGATTGGAGTTCAACTCTTTGTTTGAATGAATCAATGTTAGGAGAAATTGCATAAATATTATCCAAGTCTTTAATTTGTTTTCTAATCTTATCTAACTCTGTTTTTGTCTGTTTCTTAAGCTTAGCTACATAGGAGATTATCTGACTGCGCAAAAGTGCTTTAAATGTATCCCATGTAATCAATTTCGACACATCTCCGGTATTGTTAAAAAGAAAAAAATCTTTTATCTGAGTCTCAATAAATTTGACAAAGTCCGAAATTTGTAATACATTTTCTGGAAAACGCCAAGGCAAATTTACAATAACAACATTATTCAATTCAAAAATTAAGCCTAAAGGTGCATGATCTGAGTGAACGGGGATCAGCTGTAAAGTAATCGATTCTCGAATATTCTTGTGAACATGTGAAAAAAAAAGAATAATCTCTATCATTAGCATGTAAATGACTCCAAATTACACCCAGGCCAAAATCAATTAAAAAAAGTGTTAACAACTGATGCTGAACAACTCGGAAGCCGCTGATTTGTTGAACTTTTGTCAATCAAATGATCTAAACAACAGTTGAAATCACACCCATTAACAACATATATTCATTCAAAAAACAATTTTTGTTGTTTAAAAAGAAGGACCATCTACATTAGTTCCATATAGATTAACAAGGGCCATTTTTCTATTACAAATTGTTCCTTTATTAATTAAAAACCTACCATTAATATCTGACACAATGTCTTCTTGGATGAATAAAATAATAGATTTAATTAAAATAGGTGCTCCCTTTCTTTCATTTTGACAAGTAGTGTGAAATCGAAGGCCCTTCCACATTTAAAAAATCTATTTTGATCGCCCGTTCTGATATGCGTTTCTTGAGCAAACGATATTTCGGGTTGGATTCGAGTAACGATTTTAAAAGTCCTCTTGCGGTTATAGGATGATTGGAATCACGTATGTTCCAACTTCTAACTTTTTTCTGCTCATTACCAGAAAAAAAAAATATTTATCACATACGAGCGCGGGCTAATGGAAACTGGCGGTGATAAATATAACCATATACAAAACATTTATGCTCCGGAACTCTGTAATGCAAAATAATATAAAAAAGAAAACTAAAATTAATCCTACAATTTGTCTTATAACTCAAAACTAACTCCAGTCCTCCTACCACCCCAAGAAGCCCGAAATTCAGCAAAGAAAAGCGAAATGCATCCCTATGGAAGTGACAAAAGAGAAAGACTTCGCGAGCTGCTAATTTTACAATGTTAATTTTAAAAGCTTTCCTTAATTCCTTCCCGCAGTTACAAAGAAAACACACACGACCCTAAAATAGGAACGCCCTGCAGAGGGAAAGAAATATTTATAATTAATCCTGAAAAATAATCTGGGGAATGCAGACACAACCTCCGAAAACGACAAAACAATAAAATTAAACAAAGAGAAGAATGCCTATATAATCTCTAATGAAGAAAAATCAATGTCATTTTCCATTTAACTTACACACCCACTTACATTATATATATATATATATAAGAAAACAATCCTTATGAACTATGATAACTATCACTTAATTAATGAAAAAAGCAAGGACAGAAAGAAATAATTAAACGGGTTAACAATCTGCCGTTATATTAATTCACTCAGTAGACCAAACAGATTTCGGAAAAGTCATTCATCAGTCATATCAAAAAGTTCACATCTTCTTTAAATGCTCCATCGATGAATGGACATCTTAAGCAAATCAGAAATCTTCAAAGCTTATTTTCTTTCCGAAGTAACAATTATTCAGCAGATCTAAAACCATTCAAACCACGGCTGCAACCGAAATAGAGTTAACATAGTCCAATGCCTGTATGGGGTCCAGAAAAACACGTGGAGTCGAATCATTGGGAAATAATTTTAATCGGGCTGGATAGTGAAGTGAGGGGAATGATCCCTATCTTCGTGGTTGGAACGAATTTAGACCGCAGGTCGATAACTTCCAGTGGATAGTCTTCATAAAAACGAATGTCGGAACCCTTGAATTTAAAAACTCCGTGTTTCCTTGCATATTTTATGATTTGGTCTTTAACTTTGAAACGAAGAAAGCAGTCCAAAACTGACCTTGGCTTATTCGGATCCCGAGATTTCGAATTGAAAACTCTATGCGCTCTTTCGATATCGGGAGGTTGAGGTAAAATATCCGGAAACAGAGATTGAAACAAATTAGCAAAATAGTCCAATAAATCCCCACTTTCAGATCCTTCCTTCAGACGAACAATTCGGATATTATTCCGACGACAGCTTGCTTACAAATCGTTTCCAAATTTAAGTTGAGACTTTTCCAAGCGGGCTGAAATATCCGCTATCTGACGCTTCGTCTCTTTACGTTCAGAATTCAGGGAAATAATATTTTCCTGCACAAATTGAAAACTCTCTCGCAACGACCTCATCTCAGAACAGGTAGCATTAAGGGTTGGGGGGGGGATCAAACGTCGACTGTACTTCTTACTAGAGATGAAAAAAGCTCCATCCCTCCACCTCCTGTCTTCTCATAACACTTCGGATCTCCCTTTCCCCCTCCCGCTTTCAAATCTCTTACTCACTCTTCTTTCAGCTAGGTCTGACGAAGGGTCCCGCCCCAAAAAGTCGACTGTACTTCTTCCTATAGATGCTGCCTGGCCTGCTGCGTTCCACCAGCATGTTGTAACTTTTACACATTTGTTAGTTTGAATTACTGTCATGCCTCAGAATCCCAGGAGATTATTCGTTTCAAGGCTGCTCAAACCACTCCGTCAGGCAGCACCAATCAATCCACGGTCCTAACTGCATTTTTTTTACCTTTTCTGAGGTCTGGCCTCAACAAGAGCTGAACCTCATGATGTTATCTGCATACTTTTATGCATTGAGGTTTGCATTAGCGAGCAGGTGTACAGGCGGAGGCTGCGTGTGTTTTAGACACAGGCAGATTTCTGGTTTATGGGTGAAAGGCAGGTCTTGTCACTGTTGTCGCTGGCCGGATTTGAGCCAGGTGCGGAGGAATGGCACACTGTCACGGTGAGCGGTGGAAACGAGTCAACACAGGAGAGGAGGTAATGGCAGATTCCAACGTAGAGACAGAAACAAATGGTCAGACATGGGAACACCAAGAGACCATCGGAGGCATGACTGAACAGCAACGCGAGGCAAATCATTCTCCCAAGCACAAGGATTCCACAGCAATAGAGGAGAGAGCGTTCCAAATAATCATAGTGTCTTTCTGCACTCCTTGCGCCCCCCTCTCTCTCCCCTCTGCTGTTGCAGACCAGAGCACCCGCTCCCATGCCTCTCGCCTCCCCCACGTCCATCAATGCAATTCCCACCTCCTCATCTCAGCCTCACACCTCCCCTTCTCTCTTCGCTTATTCACCCCTATACTCCTCCCTCCTCACCCGCTTCCGTCTATCCACGCAGCTGCAGACCCCTCTAACACTGTGAGCAGCCCAACCTCCCCCACTCAGGGCAGGCACTCTGCCTTCCTCCACCTCTATATCCCATCCCCCACAAGCCCTTATTTTCCGCTGCATCACTCCCTCCTCTACTCTGCCCCAGCCCCCTTCCTCTCTCCTGCTCTTCTCTGCCCCATTCTTCCCTGGCTGTTCTTCCTCTTCTCAATTCAAGACAAGTTAAGTCACTTTTTATTGTCATTTCGACCATAACAGCTGGTACAGTACACAGTAATAACGAGACAACGTTTTTCAGGACCATGGTGTAACATGACACAGTACAAAAACCAGACTGAACTAGGTAAAAAAACACAGAAAAAAAATACACTAGACTACAGACCCACTCAGGACCGGATATAGTGCACAAAACAGTGCAGGTATTAAGATAAATAATAAGCAGGATAATAGGGCAGTGAGGTGTCAGTCCAGGCTCTGGGTATTGAGGAGTCTGATAGCTTGGGGGATGAAACTGTGGCATAGTCTGTTCGTGAGAGCCTGAATGCTTCGGTGCCTTTTCCCAGACGACAGGAGAGAGAAGTGTTTGAATGAGGGGTGCGTGGGGTCCTTCATAATACTGTTTCCTTTACAGATGCAGCGTGTAGTGTAAATTTCCGTAATGGCGGGAAGAGAGACACGGATTATCTCCTCAGCTGACCTCACTATTCGCTGCAGGGTCTTGCGATCCGAGATGGTGCAATTTCCGAACCAGGCAGTGATGTAGCTGCTCAGGGTGCTCTCAATACAACCCCTGTAGAATGTGATGAGGATGGGGGATGGGAAATGGACTTTCCTCAGCCTTCGCAGAAAATAGAGACGCTGTTGGGCTTTCTTTGCTCCGGAGCTGGTGTTAAGGGACCAGGTGAGATTCTCCGTCAGGTGAACACCAAGACATTTGGTGCTCTTAACGATCTCTACCGAGAAGCCGTCGATGTTCAGCGGGGAGTGATCGCTCCGTGCCCTCCAAAAGTCAACAACCATCTCTTTTGCTTTGTTCACATTAAGAGACAGGTTGTTGGCTCTGCACCAGTCCGTGAGCCGCTGCACCTCCTCTATGTAAGCTGACTCGTCGTTCTTGCTGATGAGACCCACCACGGTCGTGTCATCGGCGAACTTGATGATATGGCTCGAGCTGTGCATTGCTGCACAGTGTTGGGTCAGCAGAGTGAACAGCAGTGGACTGAGCACACAACCCTGAGGGGGGTGGGAGGCTTCTCTGTGTCATGGTGTTGGGGATGCTGCCACCGATCCTGTCTCTCTGAGGTCTCCCAGTCAGGAAGTATAGGATCCAGTTGCTGAGGGAGGTGTTCAGGCCCAGCAGTTTCAGCTTTCCAATCAGTTTCTGAGGGATGATTGTTTTGAATGCGGAACTAAAGTCTATGAACAGCATGCGAACGGACGTGTCTTTTTTGTCGAGCAGTGTTAGGGCCAGGTGGAGGGTGATGGCAATGGCGTCGTTTGTTCAGCAAACTGCAGGGTGTCCAGTGAGGGTGGAAGGGAAGGACGGTCTTGATATTCCTAATGACGAGCCTCTAGTAATACTTCATGATGATGGATGTGAGTACAACGGGACCGTAGCCATTTCGGCAGGACGCTGAAGATTTCCTAGGCACGGAGACTTATCCCTCTTACTCTCCCTTCCCCACTCTCTCCCTCGCAACTTCCTCCCTCCTCTCTCTGTCCTATGCCACACTCTCATTTCGTTCCCATTCTCACTTCCCATATTCTCCTTCACGGCTTCTTTCACTGACACTCCCGCCCCTATCTGCTACGCTCACTCTCTCCGATCTCGTTCCCCCCTCTCCCTCCCTCCCCTTCTCTCCCTCTATCACCCTTCCTCTCCCGCGCCCAACCATCTCTCTTTCTCTTTCTCTCCCTCCGCATCTCTCTCCCTACATCAATCTCTCTCTGCCCTTTCATTCTCCCCTCGACTCTTCTCCCACTCTCCCGTCGCTCTCAGATACCCTCCTTCTTTCCCAGTCGCTTCTTCCGCTTCCTTCTTCCTCCCACCGCAATCTCACCACTCCTGTTACCCTGCTTCCGCTATCATCCCTCTCCTCCTCCCAGCTCTGTCTCACTCTCTCTGCACTCCTCTCTCTCACTGTCTCTTTCTCTCTCTCTCTCTGTCTCTCGCTTTCACCCTCTTTCTCTCTCGTTCTCTCTCTCCCTCTCTCTCTCTCTCTAACTCTCTCTCTCTCTCTCTCTCTCTCTCTCTCTCTCTCTCTCTCTCTCTTCTCTCTCTCTCTCTCTCTCTCTCTCTCTCTCTCTCTCTCTCTCTCTCTCTCTCTCTCTCTCTCTCTCTCCCTCTCTTCTATCTCTTTCACTCCGAACTCCCTTCCCCCCGCTTGTCACCTCCTACACTTCCTATCTCCCGGACGCACGGTGCAGTTCTGCCAATCGCTCCGCAGCTTTCTCTTTCTCTCTCCACCTGTGACGAGAGAATGTTTCGATTGTACTGTATTTGGGGATTGTTTCTGGGATGTCAGTAGAGAGAGGGGAAGTGGTATTATTTTGTCGATCGACTTGGTGTCGGGAAGATAGCGCAGTGCAGTGGGGTGAGTTTGGGGACTGACACAGTGCTGTGGGGATTGACGGGAAAGTCGGATACAGGTACAGTGTGCTTTGGAGAAAGAGGAGGCAGTGGGATTAGTTTAGTGGCTGATACGGTGCGGTGGAGAGAGAGGGCGCCGTGGGTTTTTGTTTAGTGCCTGATACAACACTGTGGAATAACATGTGGTAGTGGGATTAATTTAGAGGCTGATACAGTACTGTGGAGAAAGAAGGGGAGGTGTGAGTGATTTAGTGGCTGATACAGTACTGTGCGGAAGGGAAAGACAGAGGAATTAGATCAGGGTCTGATACATTGCTCTGGAGTACGAGGGGACAGTTGGATTAGATTAGGGTCTGATACAGTGTTGTCAAGAAAGATGGTGCAGTGGGAGTATTTGAGGAGCCGACACAGTGATGTGGAGACAGACGGGGCATGGGGATACAGTGTTGTGGAGAAGAGGGGACAGTTCGATTAATTTAGGGTCTGATACAGTGCTGTGGATAAAGAGTGGGCAGTGTGTTTAATTTAGGGGTTGATACAGTACTGCGCAGAAAGAGGGGATAGTAGGATTGGTTTAGGGGTTGATACAGTGCTGTGGATAAAGAGAGACAGTGGGATGAGTTACTAGTTTGATGGAGTGCTATGGGCAAAGAGGGGAAAGTGGGATGAGTTTTGAGGCCGATACTCTGCTGTGGTGTAAAAGTGGGCAGTGGGATCAATTTACAGGCTGATACAGTGCGGTGGGTAAAGAGGGACAGCTGGATTTATTTACCGTATGATACTGTAAAGTGGAGAAACTGGAGACTGTGGGATTAGTTTCGGGACTGACACACTGTTGTGTGGAATGAGTTGGCAGTGGGATTAGTTTAGTGAGTCATACAGTACTGTGAAGAAATAAGGGGCAATGAGATTAGTTGAGGGTCTGATACAGTGCTGTAGAGAAAGAAGGTCCATTTGGATTACTTCAAAGGCTGATACAGTGCTGTGGAGAAAGAAAGGACAGTGGGATTAGTTTGGAGGCTGATAGAGTGCTGTGGGGAAAGCGGGTCCAGCGGGATTTGTTTAATATCTGCTGCAGTACTATGGAGATAGAGACGGGCAGTGGGAACAGTTTAGGGGCTGAAACTGTGCTGTGGAAAACGTGAAACCTTTGGGATGAGGTTCGGGGCTAATACGGTGCCGTGGAGAAAGTGGGGGCAGCGGAATAATTTCAGAGGATGATGGGTTTCTGTGGAGAAACAGGAGGCAGTGGGATTAGTTAAGGGGCTGATACAGTGCCATGGAGAAAGATGGGACAAGGGGGTTAGTTTAGGAATTGATACAGTATAGTTCTGCGGAAAAAAAAACGGGCAGTAGGATTAGTTGAGGGATTGATACAATGCTTTGGCTAAGGAGGGATATGGGTTTTAGTTTAACGGCTGATACAGTACTGTGGAGGGAGAGCGTGCAGTGAGATTAGTTTCGGGTCTGATACAGTACTGTGGAGACAGAGTTGTCAGTAGGATTAGTTTAGTTTCTGACACAGTGCTGCTGAGATATGGAACAGTGGGATTAGTTTAGGAGCTGATGCTGTACTGTCGGGAAAGAGGGGGTAGTGGGATTATTTATAAACAGATAAAGTGCTGTGGATAAAGAGTGAGTAGTTGGACTGGTTCAGGGGCTAATACAGTACTGTTGGGAAAAAAGGGGGTACTGGGATTAGTTTATCGGCTGATACAGCGCTGTGTAGAAGGCAGGGGCAGTGGGATTGGTTAAGGGCTGATACAGAGCTCTCCTGGGAGAGAGGGCTGTGGATCAGTTTCGTGGCTGATACGGTGCTGAGGAGAAAGATGGGGCAGTGGTATTAGTTGAGGGTCTGATGCAGTGTTGAGGAGAAAGAGGGTGCATTGGGATTAGTTCAGAGGCTGATACCGTGCTCTGGAGAAAGTGGGGGAAGTGGTATTAGTTTAGTGCCTGATACAGTATTGTGAGGAACTGGGGGCGGTGGGAATAGGTCAGAGTCTGATACAGTGATGCGGAGACTTAAACTTAAACTACGTCAAGAGTTTATAATCCTGGTGCCAATGGTAAGAGTAGGCGATTCAATACAACACCACAAGCTACACTGTTACAATCCAGTTTGCTGTGTCTCACAAGTGGTTCCTTTGAAGTACAGATTTACAGTGGAAGCACTTTGCAATTGATAAGATACTTGTGAAGGTTCGGTCACTTTTGTCGGTTCCAACAAATCCACACAGATGGTCAAAACGCTTCTGAGAACTGAGATCCCAGAAGCCCAAGATTACTGTTGTGAGGGTTGACACGTGGACAGTCAGGGAGAGTAGGGGGACTGATCAAGTGTTGGTAGGTGGTTCCCGCTTAATATGACGTCACGGTTGGTACACTCACTGTGGGCCGAAGGGCCTGTTCCCGTTCTTTGCCTTTCTCTGTTCTAAGTCGGACAATCAGAAGGCAGAAGTTTCTTTTCTCAGAGTAAACATTTCTCTGAGTGCTGATGAACGTTGACATGTTCACGACCCAGGACAAAGTTTGGTACACTTTACCAAAGCTGAGGATGGTTTCTTGTATCGGGAGTGGGAGATAAGTTTACAATGAGATGAGCTATGACTGCATTTGATGGAGAATTAGAGTGGAGAGGCCGCTTTGCTCTCAGTTGATCTGCTCAGCCGATGGACAAGAGTCGCATTGACACAAGGTGAGGTGGAGAGTTGGGTCTGATGGTGATTGAAACAATACTGTATCCCCTTTGCTGCAGGAATGTCACTCGGAATTTACAACCCTTAGTCACATCCAATCTGCATTGTGTCAGTTTCACATTTAATTCACTGAGGTAATCACAGTGTTGCAACCAGGGATTGCACTTGGTTGACGTAATCAGATTGTAAATAATTTTGAAAAATGTTTATTTTTAAACCTGTTAAAATCTGTCCCCTTGGAGTCGGTAAATGGTATTAAAACCCCAGGTATTTGCAGCCTCGACATTTCATTCCGGGAGATATTCTGTAGCACACGGGGACATATCACTGGCTAGAGAAAATGCCATCATTGTTGCATATTTTCCGACCTGTGTATAAAATACTGCACGTGTTCATTGTCGTCATTGGAGTTCCTGGTGAGTGAGCACAGATATTGGTGTTCAGCGCTTCTGTCTGTAAACCGGTGTGAGCTTGGTGTCATTTTACAAGCTTCCCGCTTGATGCTAGTGGCAGTAATATCCGAGAGTGATATCGATCCAGACTCTTCAATATTCTGATTTAATAACAAACTTAACTAAACCCCTGTCTGTCTTCTAACTCACAGGATTGACTTGAACGTTGTTCTTGCATTTGATGGAATTATATTCAGAGTGGTACCAATGCTGGGGACAGACAACTCTCCGGGAATGTGAGACTAGGAATGTTATACATTGTGGTGATGACTGTTTATGAGTTATTGACCCGAGTGAATACTTGGTCCGTTAATGACATCCTCTCCAGAGTTGTTCCAGTTTTGGGAGCCGGTTATCCTCCGGGAAGGTGTGACTGGAAATTTTCAATGGCACTTGTCCATGTTTTCCCAGTGTTGGGAGCCGGGATCCTCCAGGAGGTGTCACTGGGAAATTTTAATGTCGCCTTGTCCATGTAGTCCCAGTGCTGGGGACAGGCAGCTCTCCAGGAAGGTGAGACGAGAAGACTTTCAGTGGCCCCGCCTCCAGAGTAGTCCCAGTATTGGGGACGGGAGCACTCCGGGCCGTTGTGACTGGGAGCGATTTCCAGAGACTGAATTTCAGTCATTGTGTTTCTGATCAGATTGAACCCGTGCTCCTGTGTTTCATTTCTCCCTGTGGATCCTGTCACAGTCTCATTTTATTGTTTGTTTCTCAATTATTTAGCCCGATCTCCTGAAACTAGTCCTCGGATCTACTGACGTGGGTTTTCGAAACGAGCTGCGCTGTAGAAGTAATCCATTAACGGAGCCACTCGGCATCTGGTTACTATGTTGTCCCGGCTTTCCCTCAGAGATCCGACCTCGCTCGGTGCACCCTTTGGCCCTGAAGAAAGGTCTCGGACGGATATCTCGAGTGTCTGTTCAATATCGCGAAAAATGTTGAGGTCTACCAGCAATTTATGTGTGTTTTCGCCCTGTGGATATTGTTTCTGCCCGTCAGGTGCTGAGTTTCCAGAGGTCCGCACAGTCCCTGGAATTCAGTGAAACCGACCCCACCAGCGACTAGAATCGCCTTAAGTACCGATCGTTTTTGTTCGTGCAGCTCGTGTTTAACCCCGACAATTAACGACACCTTGCCTTATCTCCACATTGAAGAAGGCAGGTCAAAGACAGTGTCAGAGAATGTGTTTAATAATGCCCGGTCTGTGTTCTTTTCTCTCTCCCTGCAGTGAATTTAGCGGCGATTGTTATCCTGTCCCGGGGAAAGTGCGGCCTCTCCACCTGCACCACTCGCTACCTGGTGGCCATGGCAGCGGGGGATCTACTGACCGTAGTCATAGAGGTCCTTGGGCGTCAAGTTTTAGATTCTTATTTTCAGTGGAATTTTCTGAGGAATTACCCTGCGTGCAAGGTTATCGAAGTACTGAGACTCACAGCCACATACTGTTCTGTCTGGTTCACCGTCACCTTCACTTTCGATCGGTTTGTCGCCATCTGCTGTCAGAAGCTGAAAACAAAATATTGCACCGGGAAAACTGCGGCTGTGGTTCTCACTACAACCGGCGTGCTGTCCTTTCTGAAAAACGTTCCCCGCTACTTTCTCTTTGAAGCCAGACAGATAATCAACAATGTACCGTGGCGCTGTAAACTCAAGGCCAATACTTTCACTGACCTCGGGTGGGTAGTATACGATTGGCTCGACATAGTTTTAAATCCGTTCGTCCCGTTCATTGTGATTCTGCTGCTCAACGCTTTGACGGTCAGGCACATTGTTGTGGCCAGTCGTGTCCGTAAGGGGCTGAGGGGTCAAGGCAAGGGGGAGGACAGCAGGGACCCGGAGATGGAGAGCCGGAGGAGGTCTGTGGTTTTCCTCTTCACCCTCTCCGGCAGTTTCATCCTCCTGTGGATGACGAACGTTGTAAATTTCATGTATTATGAGATCAAAGGGATAGGATTCAATTTCAATGATTCTGAAGCGATCTTTCACCTCGTCGGAGCCTTGCTGAAGAATTTCAGCTGCTGCACGAATACATTTATTTACGCAGTCACTCAGTCGAAATTCAGGGAGCAGGTGATCAGCGCGGTGAAATATCCGTTCACTTCGGTGTGTCAGATCATTACTCAAGCCGCACACTGAGCGGAGTCTGGAGGCGGCAGCAGTGTCTCGAGTCCGGGCTCCAGGTCCTCACATTCACCGCCTGATCTCTCATGGAGGAGTGTCCCATCGACCGGCAGTTCCTGGACGTTAGGAGCAGCAGGGGTGTGGACCAGAAGCGGATGGAGGAGCGTGCATCGTGATTGAGGGAGGGAGGGATGTGGTTAGTATGGGGAGCCATGAGACAGTGGCTGAGCGAGGTGGGGAAGCGAGTGCGTGGGCTTGGGGTGATTGAGAAAACGAGCGATGTGCTGGAGCAGGAGTGTGTGTGTGTGTGTGTGTGTGTGTGTGTGTGTGTGTGTGTGTGTGTTTGTGTGTGTGTGCGTGTGTGTGTGTTTGTGTGTGTGTTTGTGTGTGTGTGTGTGTGTGTGTGTGTGTGTGTGTGTGTGTGTGTGTGTGTGTGGTGGAGCGTGTGTGTGTGTGGTGGAGCGTGTGTGTGTGTGTGTGTGTGTGTGTGTGTGTGTGTGTGTGTGTGTGTGTGTGTGTGTGTGTGTGTGTGTGTGTGTGTGTCCGTGCGTGTGTGTGGTGGAGCGTGTGTGTGTGTGTAGGACAGGGAGCGAAATGTGGCCAAAGTGGAAAGTGTACGGAAACAATTTACGAGTCTGATGCCAAGAAGTGGGGTGTGAGAGCTGTGTTATAGAGTTTGTCCAGCCCGGGTCCTTATTCTCATTCAGGAGTGACCTGCCTTGATTGTAATTTCTACCCACCGTCAATGCGGGGCTGGAGATGAGGAAGGTGCACGATTCACATGCATTTTCGTTGTTTTGAAGTCGGGACACAGTGCACCGTGTGATTGTAGTGGTGGGTCTGAATTCTGGGATGAGTGCGCAGTCAACGCAGGCTCGTGGGATTTTGCGAGTAAAACATGTCCGTGACTTTTCAGTTTATAACAAAAGTCGGAGACCTTTACTTTGATTCCAAAAAAAAAAGAAAACCCAGTCGCTGTACACTTTCGTCATTAGGTCAGACACCGCCTCGTAAAGTGAACACAACAATTGTATGATGGAGTTTGTGAATGATGTCAGCATTTCCTCTTACGAACAGCTTGTGTCATTTGCCTCAGTTTACATTGCCCCACAAATGTTCCGTGACAGTTGGACTTGTTGTGACGGGGGGTGGGGGCGAATAATCATTGTTACACCATGGTCATGTTTGGGATCAGAGCACATTCACTATCCAGTCTCCTCCTGACTCAAGTCCTCCCGTCGTGAATTCTTAAGTCTTTTCTAAGCCGGGCGACCAGAGATTCACAAGGTGCTCCAGCTGTTGTCTCACCAAACCAGAAAGGGACAGAACGGGAACAGGACTTTTGGATCACTGTGTGTTCTGAACCAATAGAACTGGTAATTTCATGCCGAGCTGAACCAATCCCGTCTGCCCACACAATGTCCACATTCCTCCATTCCCCCCATTTTCATGTGGATTCTAATATCCTCCATCGCCTCTGCCTCCACCATCGCCCCTGAAATTCATTCCAGACACTCACCAGTATGAGTATGGAAAAAAAAGATTTGCAACGTACATCTCCTGAAAACATTATGGGTCAGGATTAACATTACTGCGTTTTACTGTTTTTTTCCGCATGAATCTCGGGAAAAGATACAAAATTACACTAAATTAAAAAAAGAAATAAATAAATAGTGAGAAAACAAGTGCCTGCGTTTGACCCATCTCCCTTGGGACAGGAATTGGCTCGAATAGACTCCCGTCGCTTTGCACATGCGCTGAAGGATATTTTTCCCTCGCCGTCTGTGTCTATGACCAAACCTTCACTATCCTGCGAGCATACAAAACCATGAGGAGATACACAAACAACCACTAAGGAGCTCGCGTCTGGTCGCTTAAAGAGCATTAAGCGGGATACGTTTCCAGCGCTTGGAGGGATTTACTGCACATTATTGAGAGGTGGAGATGAGTATACTGCGGATTTGACCAATGCATTTGGGTTCTCCCTACCCACAAGAAAGATTCCAGAAAGCCAATTATAAATTTTATTGTAAATTTAGAACCGGGGTGGGTAATTTAGAAAAATATAGACCAACCTCACGTCAGGGGTAGGTAAGTTACTGGACAGGATTCTTAGGGAGAGGATGTAGAATTATCGAACAGCACGCACACTAACAGACCCCTGGCCCTTCCAATCTGTACCGATCTGCTTTCTAGCCTCGTCCTCTCAGCGTGCACCGGAACAATAGCCTTCCACACCCCTTCCCATCCGTGCACCTATCGAGATATGAACGAGACGAGGAGAGAATAGAAAACCCGTTCGGAGTGAAACATCAACCCCAGACCGCACAGAAAGGAACGGCATCCAGACCACCAACCCTACTACCCCGCGCAAAACAGAACAAAAATATCGACCCCTAACCCCACTCCCTTCGCAAATCAAAAGGGAAAGAAATAACCCAAAAACACGGAACACAGAAACTATTAGTGTGAGATCGCAACACTCCATAAACACCATTATGTCCAACACGTAACGTAGAAACAAGGAAACATCTTCCTCCGTCAGTGAAAAGTGAAACACCACTCGATCAGGGGAGAGAAAGAGGGAGGCTGGGAGAAACAAATAGATAGGAAGCGAGGACAGAGACAGGAAGAGAGGCTGAGAGCTTCGGAGGAGATCGGAACAGAGGAAAAAGAGAAAGAGAATCAGCCAATCAGATCCAGGGAAGGCAGAGAGGACTCTGCAGATGAACTACACTAATCAGCTCAACAGTAAACCATACCCTCCACATGAGGTGATGAGAGAGAAGGAGTGGGTGGGCAGAGTGGCCACTGCATTCTAACCCTTCCCTCAGACCTCCGATGGGGAGTCGTGTGGGAAGTGGGGATTTGCCGATGCACGGGAAGATCCAGTAGATACACCTCACGATAATATTGAAGCACCTGGGTGAGTGGGGCGTCTAATCAATAGCCCGTCGTCTCTACCCCCCCCCACCCCCGTGTTACAGCTGACTGATTGTCGGTGTGGTGTGGTTAGGGTGTGCGAACACGGGGCGATGGTGCTGGGACGTTGAGGATTCTGTTGGTGGGATATCAGTGGAGTTGTAGGTGAGACCTTAAAGCTGGGTTAGTTTAGGGTCTGTCCGGTAGCGAACTGTGGAGGAGAGTCGGTGAGAGGTTGTCATTACATCGCCACTCCTCACATTCCCCATCCACCTCTACACCAGACACTATCTTCTTTGCCCCACCCTTCCCAATGACTTACTCGGACTCTGAGAATTCCTCTCTCCAGGAAAGAGTTCCGCGCCTCCGCTACCCCTCCACCTGCTACGCACTTTAGCGTGTCAGTCGCTTCTTCCCTACCCAGCACAGCTCCCCTGTGCTCCACACAGTCTCCGGCAACCGCTCCCTCACTGATACCACAAATTCCAACCCCCCCCCCCCATCACGGCTCTCCTCTCTGAACACGTTAGCGCGCTCATCACTACTTTAATTACGCACAGCCCTCACCGTCTACGTCACCTCTCCCTCCCACAACAGCCTATCTCGCCTCGGTTACCCACCCCCTCCTTAAAACCCCAACGGAAATTCGTTTTGCAGTCTCCTCCCGAATTCGTGACTCCCTCTCTGTCCATCCCCTACTTCTCTTGCACCCCAAGACGTCATCCTCACTCCTCACTCCCCTACACAGCTCCGGGGATTCATCACCGCGACCTTTACCTACAGCACTCCCCGTCTCCTTCAGTTCCTCCCCCGCCCGCACCTCTCACAAATTTGAGACGCTCCCTTGCTCAGTCCCTTGATCAGTCTAGAGGGAGCCATTCAATTCCGACTGACGAAGATTTACGGCAGTGAGACAGGACAGTTTCGCATCGAAGTTCTTATCCTCCGCCGGCTTCATTTAACCTGGGCAGGAACAGCAACAGGGCAAATGTCTGATAGAACCTGCTAATTGAGTTGAGTTTTTGAATCGCCTGTACGATCCGGCATGTTTGCGGTGTGAACTGAAGTATCGAGGGTGCGAGACGGTTGCGGGCCAAATCGAAGCGGCCGGGCCCGGAACCGAGATCGGGGAATGAGCGATGATTGGCCGTAGCCGGAGAGGATATGGAGGCGTTTCGCGATTCGATACCGCAGAACCGAGGAGACTGGAGCCGAAATAGAGAGGAGGCGGCGGGGACCGGTCCGAGACACAAAAGCGAGTAAAGAAGCGATCGTGTCAAGTGCCAGGACAGAGTTAGAAAAGCCGGTGACAGGCCGAATCGCGGGGTGTTGGACAGGTTGGAGAGCTGGCGGGGGTCCGAAAGTGTGGAACGGTCCGAGGCTTGGATGATCCAAGCGCCGAGCTGGATGGAGGGGTTTACCGGCCGGTGACGAGGGACGGGCCGGTTCAACTCGCTGCTCCGCGGGGTTAACCCGTGTCTCTGCTGAACGCAGACTAGGGTGAGGACGGCTCCGTGGGTATGGACCCTTAGGAACTTCAGATATGTGTTTTTTCTTTCTCTTTGCACGATTTTATTTTATTTTTTTTTCTGCTCATTGCGCGTTTGACGATCTTTTTTCTTTCCTCTTTATTTTGTTGCTGCCTGCAAGCAGGCGATTCACAAGGTTGTGTGTTGTGTACATACGCCGATAAAACTGAACCTGGACATTGTCTGTGAAACGCCACCGGAGGAGGACAGCGAGGAAGCGCAGCACCATCTCTTCATCACCAGCCGCCAGGCCATCTCTCTTTCTCCCGCAATGTCTCAGCAGTCTTCCAGCCCCACAGCTATCCCGTCCCGAAAACTACCCCCCTCCACATTTCGCCCCTCTGCTCTCCTCCCGGCCAGCAACTCTCCCCTCTCCGTTTCACCCGCCTGGTTCCCCTCGATCCTACGCTCTCTTGTCCTCTCTCCCCCTTCTCTCTCGAGTTTTACCTCCCTATCTCCCCACCTCTCCACCTCTCTCCCCATCTCTCGCCTTGTCTATACACTTTCTATACACACGACTTTCTCAAAACCTTTCCCCCCTCCAGCCTATGTACTCTCCCTATCCCACATTTGCACTAGGTCACTCTCTCTCGCCCTGTTTCTCTCGTCTTTCTCCCCTCGTCCTGTCCCATCCCTTGCCACCGCTACCCTCTCTCTCCATCCCTCTGGGTCATTGGAATATTATCTGGGGAAGGTGCGACCTGCACAAAGAGACGCTTCACACCTGAACCAAAGGGGGACAAACATCTTTGTGGGCAGGTTTGCTAGAGCTGTTCGGGCGGGTTTAAACAGATTTGACAGTGGGAATGGAACCGGGAAGACAGACTGACGATGGTGAAGCTGGTTTAAAAACAAATACAGGGCGTAGTGAGACTTCCGGCAAGAAGAGACCGATCACAGGGCAGAGGGACAGCCAACAGGGTAAGATGCAAAGTCTGAGGGAGGGGAGGGGGAAAAATCAATCTGTTGATGAGCACAGGATTGAAGGCGTTATACTGAATGCCCGCAGTGTACGGATTAAGGTAGACGATCTTGTGCCACTGTTATAAAATTCGCAGGTATGACGTGTTGAGCACCACCGAATCGTGCTGAAAGAAAATTAAAGTTGAGAGCTTAACGTCCAAGGATACACATGGAATGGAAAGCACAGGAAGGTAGGCGGAGTGGATGGGGTGTCTCTATTGGTAAACATACATAACAATAATAAAATAAAACCACGGTGAAGAGGTGTTACAGTATCGGAAGGTGGAGAATCGTTGTGGGTAGAACTGAGAAACTGCGAGGGTAAAAGGACCTTGATGGAGTTCTACACAGAACTAAGAACGGGAGCCTGGTATGATTTACACTTTACAGTGGGGACTGGAAAATGCATGTCAAAATGGCAATGTTGCTGGTGTCACAGGGAGTTCAATATATATGCAGCTTGGGAAAATCAGGTTGGTACTGAATCTTCAGACGGAATTTCCGGAATACCTGCGAGATGGATTTTCAGAGCAGCTGGTGTTTTACCCACAGGGGGCTCTGTTAATGTGGATCAGGAGAGCGTACTGATCCGGATTTGATTAGGGAGCTTCCGGTAGAGGAACTCTTCGGAGACAGTGATCAAAATACTAGGGATGGACAATGAATGCTGGTTTAGCTGGCGACGCTGACATCCCGTAAATGAATTTAAAAAATAACACCACAGAATGCACCCCGCAATTTGAGAGGGAGAAGGGGAAGTCAGATCTTTCAGTATTCCAGTGGAGTAAAGGGAATTACACAGGCAGGAGGGAGGAGCAGGGCAAAGCTGATTGGAAGGGGGCATTCGCAGGATCCTAAGCTAAGCGGCAAGGGCTGGAGTTTCTGGGAGCAATTCCCAAAAATTCACATATCCCGAATAAGAAGCAGGATTGATGACGAAACCATGAATGACAGAGAAGTCAGAGCCAACATTAAATCAAATGAGAGATCATATAACTGAACAAAAATTGGTGGGAACTTAGAGGATTGTAAAACTTTAAGAAAATAATCAGCAGAACGTGACTAAAGAGGCATAAAGGGAAATATGAAATAGGAAGGAAAGCTAGCAAACATATCAATGATTTTCCAGATATGTGTATTGCCGTAGTTAAGATTTCCACTGCGAGCGCTGTAGAAGATTTCATTTTGTTGCTTTCTGTAGAAGCGGCGTGCACTGTTGGTAGTGTTTAAGTTTCAGTTAAAGATAAGTGTCGATGCTGATCAACCAATGTGTCATCCATTCAGGATGGTGGAATGGGAGAAGGTTCTAGAGAAAGCTGGGCCGAGAGCAATTTGTGAGGGACACTGCTGGGTTTCGGGGTCTTTTGGCGGGAGCTGGGGAGAGGAGAAGATCAGGGGAGACGGCCATAGGGTTCGATCCGGCGGCAAGGCGCGATCCGAAAAAGGCCAAGATGGGAAGTTTTACCGGTGACGGTGATGTGACTCGGCGGCATGAGTGAAGGACACATCAGGCTTTTGGAAGATATGAGCTCCGACGCTGTGTGCATTCAGCCTGGTTTAATTGTTAATGGGCCATTTGAATTTTCTTATTTTCCTCTTAATAACTGTTCGCTAAAGCGGTAATTAGTAAATATACTCACGTTATAATTGTATGCGGGGTATAATCTGCTAATCCTTGCCGATGCACAACCGCACATGGGTAATATTTACACCGCCATCGCTCAAGTGGGGATTCCGTTATTGGAAACCTCCCGGATTTCTGGTTTGCTGTGATCGAAATCACACCGGCCCTGGACCTACATTGTTTGAGAAAGGTGACAGTCCGGTGACTGTCAGCAGAGCCGACTGACGGTGACGTTTCTATTCAAGTGGCAGAGAAGAGAGGATAAATGTGAGATGATTACACTGGAGAGGCTGTAATGGGTCTCCGCTCCCGCTCCTTCCACTGACCACCCCTGCTCCCACTGACGCCGCCGCATCCTCTCTCAAACTCCGTCTCTCATCCTACAAACCCCACTGTCTCAGCTAGACTCCTCCCACCGATGTTCCTCTGGTTGTGGTTCAGTGGTGAGCGGAAAACTAAGCGGGTTGGATCTGAGCCCACAACAGTTCACCCTCTATATCACCGGGTTGGAACAGGGGACACAGCGAAGTGAAGTTCATTTTACTGATCACACTAAACTGAAAAGTAGATTCGATTTTGGATGTGGATAGTCTGCACAGTGATAGGTACAGGTTCGGAGAGAGGGCAAAAGTATTTCGGATGTATTACCACGTTGGGAGAGCGGGATTCTCCACTTTGGAGGGGAAAACACAATTAATTATATAAACAGTGGAGGATTGCATTGCGGTTTTGCTCGGAGGGACTTGTGAGCCGTAAAAAGGTGCAATTGTTTATGAGAAGGCAAATGGAAGTTCGGCCTCCGTGGCTGGAGGGGTTGAATTTCAAAGCAGAGGGGGATTATGCTGCATACTTTCAGGGTAGTGCCGACGCAGCAGCCGGAGTACCGTATGCAGTTGTGCCCTCCCGACTTGAGGAAAGATTGTATACAGGACGGGCCCTTCGGCCCACCATGTGCTGACCACTTCACAACCCAGTTTTCCATCCTATCAATGTTCTGCTGTAGCCTTTGACAGCCCTCCAGACTATACACAGCATGCCCTGTCTTTGTGTCATCCGCTTCCTCATCCAGGTCATGTATAAAATCACTAAGAGAAGGAGTCCCACAACAGATCCCTGAGGCACCCAACTGCTGACCAACCTCCATGTTCAATATGAACCGTCTACAACCCTGTGTGTCTTTGTCTTCTGTGGGCAAGGGATTTCTGGATTCACAAACAAGGTCCCCTTGGATCCCATGCCACCGTATTTCTCAATAAGCCTTACATGGCGTACTTTATCAAATGCCTTGCTGAAAGACATGTACACGACATCTAGTGTTCTACCGTCATCAATGTCCTCAGTTATATCATAAAAAAAAATCATTTAAGCTCGCAAGGCACGACCTGCCTTTGACAAAGCCATGCTGACATGTCCTAAACATATTATCCTTCTCCAACTGTTCATATATCCTGCCTCTCAGGATCTTCTCCGTCAGCTTACCAACCACGGAAATACGACTCTACGGGCCTACAATTTCCTGGGCTAACCCTAATTCCTTTCGTGAATAATGGAACAACAACCGCAACTCTACAATCCTCTGGAACCTCTCTCTTCGCCATTGATGAGAGAGGTTCCAGAGGATTGAAGAGTTGTCATTGATGATGCAAAGATCCTTGCCAGAGGCACAAGCAATCTTTTCTCTCGACTCCCTGGGATACATCTCGTGCGGTCCCACAAACTTGTCCAGCTTTATACTTTTTAAATCTCCAGAACGCCCTCTTTCTTAATGTGAATATGCTCAAGCTTTTCAATCATAAGCTATATTCTCCCGTTCCACACACAGCTATATTCTCCCGTTCCACACACAGTTTTCTTCACGTTCAGATTGGATTGGTCCTGTTCTCTCACGTCTTATCCTCTTGATCTTCACATACTTGTAGAATCCCTTGGGGGTTTTCTTTAATCCTGCTCGCCATGGCCTTCTCATGGGCCCTTCCGGCCTACTAATTTCATTCTTAAGCTCCTTCCTCCATGCCTTATAATCTTCATGATCTTTATTATTATGTAGGTTTTCGAACCTTGCTGAAGCTTTCTTTTATTCTTGACTAGGTTTTTATATAGCTTGGTTCACCACTGTTCCTGTACCCTACCATCGTTTCCCTTTCTCATTGGGACTTACTTAAGTAGCAGTCCACGCTGATATCCCCTGAACATTTGCCAGATTTCTGCCTTACTTTTCCCTGAGAGCATCTGTTCCCAATGTATGCTTCTAGGTTCCTGTCTCGTATTTCCCCTTACACCAATTAAACGCTTTCCCAACTTGTCTGTTCCTATCCCTTTCCAATGCTATGTTAACGGAGATAGAATTGTGATCACTATCTCCAAAATGCTGTCCAACTGAGAGACCTGACACCTGAACAGGTTCTTTTCCCAATAGCAGACCGTACAGTCTCTCCTCTTGTAGCCTTATCTATATCTTGTTTCCGGAAACCTTCCTGAACGCCCCTAACCAACTGCACACCATCGATCCCTGCTGCTCCAGAGAGATGCCAATCAGTAATTGGAAAGTTAAAATCTCTCACGAAATCTGCCCTGTTATTATTACAACTTTGCAGAATCTGTCTCCCTACCTGCTCCTCGATGTCCTCGTTACACAGGAGTTATGAACTGGGACCTTCTTCGTGCAAGGGCTTCAGATAGGGCTGAATTTGTTCAGTGTATGCTGGAGAGTTCATTGAATCAATATCTGGGCTGTCCAACTGGACCTGGTATTGGGTAATTAGCCTGACCAGGGGACTAACCTTTCAGTGGGTAGCAGAAAGGGAACAGTGATCAAATCTCATTAACTCTCACGACAGCTACAGGTAAGGTTTGGTATGGTGCTTCCGGGGGGTTTTAAATTGGAGAAGTACGCATTAGGCAAGAACTGAGAAGAGTTTTTTTGGGAAGACCTTTTCTCGGGCAACTCCACATCAGACATGTGGAGACTGTTGGAAGATCATTAGCATAGAGTACAGGAATGGTGTGTCCCCGTTAGCATGAAAGACGGGGTTGGAGAAGAATATTACCTTGGATGTCCAGAGAGCTGATGAATGCAAACAAGAATAAAAAGGAAAAGTAGATCTCATCAAACGATGCACATGAAGCGTATAAAGAAGCCGGTAAAGAAGACAGGAGTAGAATTAGGGAAGCCAGTGGGGGGGGGGGGGGTGGCGGGGAGCATGTAATGTCCTCGGCAAGTAGGATTCAGGAGAATCCGAAGGCTTTTCATACCGACATCAAGAGCAACAGGATATCACGGGAGAGAGTGGGACTACTCACTTGACACTTGGTGGATATGAAAGTGTTTATTCATCACCACAAATAAACATTTTCTTGGAAACACTCTCGGCAGAGACTCTCAAACTCAAATTACGTCACGAGTTTTTAATCGTGGTGAAAATGGCTACAATAGGTGATTCAATACAGTAACTCAAGCTACACTGTTACAATTCAAGATGTTGTGTCTGACAAACGGTTCCTTTGAAGTACAGATTTACAGTGAAACACTTTGCAATTGATGAGACAGCTTTGAAGGTTCAATCACTTTTGTCAGTGCCAACTAATCCACAGAGATGATCAAAAAGTTTCTGAGAACTGAGATCCCAGAAGCCCAAGATTACTGATGTGACGGTTGACAGGTGGACAGACGGGGAGTGTAGGGGGACTGATCAAGTGTTGGTAGGTGGGTTCTCTTTAATATGACGTCATGCTTGGCGCAGTCAATGTGGTCCGAAGGGTCTGTTCCCCTTCTTCACCTGTGTTCTATGTAGGACAAACAAAAGGCAGAAGTATCTTTTCTCAGAGCAAACATTCCTCTCAGTGGTGGTGAACGTAGACATGTTTACGACCCAGGACAAAGTTTGGTACACTTCACTCGATCAACCCGAGGATGGTTTCTCGTATCGGGAGTGAGAGATAAGGTTACAGTGAGATGAGCTGTGATTACATTTGGTGGAGAATCAGAGTGAAGAGGCCGCTTTACTCTCAGTTGATCTGCTTAGCCGATGGACAAGATTCGCACTGACGCAAGGTGAGGTGGAGAGTTGGGTCTGATGGAGTTTGAAACAATATCCCCTTTGCTGCCGGAATGTCACTCGTAATTTACAACCCTGCGTAACTTCACAGTTTTCATTGTTTACAGTATCAGAATTAATTCACTCAGTTAATCACGATGTTGCAACCCGGATTGCATTTGGATGACGTAATCAGTTTGGAAATAATTCAACAGATGCTTATTTTTAAATCTATTGAAACCAGTCCCAGTTGAGTCGGTAAATGGTATTAAAACCCCAGGTATGTGCAGCCTTGATATTTCATTCCTGGAGATCGCCTGTGGCACACGGGGACAAATCACTGATCAGAGAAAATGCCTGAATTGTTTGATAGGTATCGACGAGTGAACAAAATACTGAACGTGCTCATTGTCTTCATTGGAGTTCCTGGTGAGTGAGCACTGATATTCGTGTTTGGCACTACTGTCTGTTGACCGGTGTGAGGCTGTTTGAGTTCATTTTAGAAGCTTCCCGCTGATTTTCGTGGCAGTAATATCCGTTAGTGATATTGAGCTTGTCTATTCAATATTCTGATTTTTCATATTTGATGACAAACCGAACTAAACCCCTGTCTCTCCTCTAACCCACGGGATCGACTCGAACTTTGTGCTTGCATTTGATGGAATTTTATTCAGAGTGGTACCAATGCTGGGGACAGGCAGCTCTCCGGGAATGAGAGACTAGGAATGTTATACATTGTGGTGTTGACTGTTTATGTTATTGACCAGAGTGATTGACACCCTCTCCAGAGTTGCCCCAGTGTTGGGAGCCGGGAATCCTCCGGGAATGAGTGACTGGGAAGTTTTAATGGCACGCTGACCATGTTGCCCCAGTCTTGGGGACGGGCAACACTCCGCGACAGTGTGACTTGGAGGGGTTTGCATTGTGAAGTTCTGAGACTGTGTTACTGATCAGATTGAACCCTTGCTCCTGTGTTTCTCCTCTCCCTGTGGGACCTGTCACAGTCGCATTCAATAATGAATAACCTGTTTGTCAATAATCAGGTCTGATCGCCTGAACCTGAGTCACGGATCTACTGACGCGGGTTGTCGAAATGAGCTGCGCTGTAGAAGTAATCCATTAACGGAGCCACTCAGCATCCGGTTACTATGTTGTCCCGGCTTTCCCTCAGAGACCCGACCTCAAGTAGTGCCCTGTTTTGCCCTGAGGAAAGACCTCGGTCGCATACTTTGAGCGTCTGTTCAACGTGGCGACTGCTGCTGAGTTCCCCCAGCATTTTGTGTGTGTTGGCTCCCTTTGAATACCATAAGACCATAAGACAGAGGAGCAGAATTAGACCATCTGTCCTATCGTTTCTACTCCGCCGTTCAATCATGGCTGATCCATTCTTTTTCTTCTCCTCAACACCAGTTCCCAGCCTTCTGCCCGTGACCTTTGATGCCATGTCCAATCAGTGCCCTGTGTCTGTTCTCCCTGCAGTGAATTTAGCGGATTTTGTGATACTGTCCCGGGGAAAGTGCGGCCTCTCTACCTGCACCACTCGCTACCTGGTGGCCATGGCAGCGGGGGATCTGCTGACCGTAGTCATGGAGGTCCTTTTGCGTCAAGTCTTAGATTATTACTTTCCGTGGAATTTTCTGTGTGCAGGGTTACGGAGGTACTGAGGCACACAGCCACATACTGTTCCGTCTGGTTCACCGTCACCTTCACTTTTGATCGGTTTGTCGCCATCTGCTGTCAGAAGCTGAAAACAAAATATTGCACCGGGAAAACTGCGGCTGTGGTTCTGACAACGGCTGGCGTGCTCTGCTTTCTGAGAAGCGTTCCCCGCTACTTCCTCTGGGAACACAGAGAAATAGTCAACAATGTACCGTGGTTCTGTGAGCTCACGGCCAATACTTTTACTCACCTCGGATGGGTCGTATACGATTGGCTTGACATAGTTTTGAATCCGTTCATCCCTTTCATTGTGATTCTGCTGCTCAACTCTCTGACGGTCAGGCACATTGTTGTGGCCAGTCGTGTCCGTAAAGGGCTGAAGGGTCAGAGCAAGGGGGAGAACAGCAGTGACCCGGAGATGGAGAGCCGGAGGAGGTCTGTGGTTTTACTCTTCACCCTCTCCGGCAGCTTCATCCTCCTGTGGATGACGTGGGTGCTAAATTTCAATTTCAATGATTCTGAATGGATCTTTCACCTCGTCGGAGCCTTGCTGAAGAATTTCAGCTGCTGCACGAACACATTTATTTACGCGGTCACTCAGTCGAAATTCAGGGAGCAGGTGATCAGCGCGGTGAAATATCCGTTCACATCGGTGATTCAGTTCATTTCTCAAGCCGTGCCCCAGATCCTCACATTCATCGCCTGATCTCACTTTTCCGGGAGGACTATGTGTTTCGAAAAGATTAACGACGGTGTTACTAGGTGGAGGGAGGCTGTGGTAAGAGAAGTTTGGCCAGGATGTGGCTTTCACGCTCTACTGGAGTGACCTGCTTTGTTTCACAGCGAGGCTGCATATGGAAAAGGGGATGAGGGCACAGTTAATATATGCTTGTACGATTTTTTTCAATACAACGAGTCCGAGTCTTTTCAAGTGTTTAACAAAAGCCGCTGCGCTTTGTTTCCATTATGGAGAAAGCAAATACTGTCGCTTTACACTCTCTTCACTTGATCAGGCCCCACGTCGGAAAGCGAACACAATTCAATGACAAATTTTGTGAATGATGTCGAGCATTTCCGCCTACGAACAGCTTTTGTCATGTGCCCCACTTTACATTTCCCCACAAATGTATCGTGACCGTGGGACCTGTAGTGGGGGAGGGCACAATCATTGTTGCATCACGCTCGGATTTGGGATCAGAGCACAGTCACTATCCAGTCTCCTTCTGACCCGAGTCCTCCCGTCCCGGCAACTAAAGACCTGAATCCTTACCGCGTCTGTCTAGGTTAATTAAGTCCTTTCTGAGGCGGGCGACCAGAGATTCACTCGTTCTCACTGTGGTTAAAGTGAAAGAGTATCGAAAATATTAACCAGGATGTTGGCAGGAGGAGGGGGACTGTGCTATCGGGAGCTTGGCCAGGCTGGGGTTTTATGGCCCAACTGGAGTGACCGGCCGTGTTTCACTCAGGGGCTGGAGTTGGGAAAGGGGAGAAAATTGATCTGTAATTTCATAGTTTTGCAATCGGCACAATGTGCACCGTGCGACTGCAGTGGCCAGGGTCCAAATTCTGGGATGAGTGCACAACGTCTGCTCGTAGGATTTTTGGGTGTAAAACGAGTCCGAGTTATTTTAAGTGTTTAACCAGAGCCGCAGCCTTTTGCTTCCATTACCGAGAAATCAAATGTAGTCGTCCTACACTCCCTGCTCTTTTCCCTCCCACTTCGGAAAGCGATCACAGTTCAATGACGGAGTTCGTGAATAATGTCGAACACTTCATCTTACGAACAGCTTGTGTCATTTGCCCCACTTTACATTTCCCCGCAAATGTTTCATGACACTGGGGCTTCCAGCAACAGAGGCTAAATTCATCCTTTCATAACGCTCAGATTTGGGATCGGAGCACAGTCACTACCCAGTCTCCTCCTGACTCGAGCCTCCCTTCCCGGTAACAAAAGTCGTGAATCCTTACTGGACCTGTCTAAGTTAATTACGTCCTTTCTGAGGCGGACGACCAGAGATTCATCACGGTGCTCCAGCTGTGGACTGACCAAATCAGAAAGGGACAGAACAGGAACAGGCCATTCTGCTCACTACGTTGTTCTGAACCAATTGAACTGTTCATTTAATGCTTAGCTGAACCAATCCCGTCTGCCCACAGAAGTTCCTGTTCCCTCCATTCCCCCAATATTGATGTGGATTCCAAGATCCTCTATCCCCTCTGCCTGCACAATCGCTACCGCTATTCATTCCAGACACCAACCACCATGAGTATGAAAAGAAAGACTTGCAACGCACTTCCCACGAAAAATTATGGGTCAGGTTTGAAATTACTGTGTCTTACAGGTTGATTTTTCCCCGCTTCAGTCTCGGGAAAAGATACAATATGACACTAAATTAAAAACAGACAAATAAATAGGAAAGTAGGAGAGTCTGAAGGGCCCATGAGAAGGCCTTGGTGAGCAGGATTCAGGAAAACCCCGTCATTCTACGGGTATGTGAAGAGCAAGAGGATAAGTTGTCAAAGAATAAAACCTATCAAGTGTGACAGTAGGAAAGTATGTATAGAACCTGGAGGAAATGGCAGAGATACTTAATCAATAATTTAATTCTGTATTCACTATGGAAAATGATCTTGGTGATTGTAGTGATGACTCTCAGCAGACTGAAAAGCTTCAGCATGTAGATATTAAGAAAGCGGATGTGCTGGAGCTTTTGGAAAGCATTAAGTTGGGTCAATCGCCGGGATCGGATGGGATGTACCCCAGGCTACTGTGGGAGGCGAGGGAGGAGATTGCTGAGACTCTGGCGATGATCTTTGCATCACCAAAGGGGAAGGGTGAGGATCCGGAGGATTGGAGGGTTGCGGATGTTGTTCCTTTATTCAAGAAAGGGAGTAGAGATAGCCCAGGAAATTATAGACCAATGAGTCTTACCTCTGTGGTCTGTACGTTGATGGATAAGATCCTGAGAGGAAGGTTTATGATGTATAATATGATTATGAAATGTCACCATGTCTTTGTCAAGGACAGTTGACAAAGCTGAGCCTGATTGAATTTTCTGAGGATGTGACTAAACACATTGATTCCGGAAGAGCAGTAGATGTAGTGTGTATGGATTTCCGTAAGGCATTTGACAAGTTACCCCATGCAAGGATATTTAAAAGTAAGGAGGCATGTTATCCAAGGAGACATTGCTTTGTGGATCCAGAAGTGGATTGCCCGCAGAAGGCAAAGAGTGGTTGTAGCCGGTTCATATTCTGCATGGAGGTCGATCAACAGTGGAGTGCCTCAGGAATCTGTTCTGCGATCCTGACTCTTCATGGTTTTTATAAATGGCCTGATGAGGAATGGGTTAGTAAGTTTGCTTATGACACAAAGTTTGGATGTGTTGTTGGTAGTATGGAGGGTTGTCAGAGGTTACAGAAGGATATTGATAGGATGCAAAACTGTGCTGAGAAGTGGCAGATGGAGTTCAACCCACATAAGTGTGATGTGGTTCATTTTGGTAGGTCGACTATGATGACAGAATATAGTAATAATGGAAAGACTATTGGCAGTGTGCAGGATCAGAGGGTTATTGGGGTCCGAGTCAATAGGATGCTCAAAGCAATTGCGCAGGTTGATTCTGTAGTTAAGAAGGCGTACGGTGTATTGTCCTTCATCAATCGTGGAATTGAATTTAGGGGCCGAGAGGTAATATTGCAGCTATATAGAACCCTAGTCAGACCCCACTTGGAGTACTGTGCGCAGTTCTGATCGCCTCACTACAGGAAGGACGTGGAAGCCATAGAAAGGGGGCAGAGGAGATTCACAAGGGTGTTGCCTGAATTCGAAACAATGCTTTTTGAGAATAGATTTTTTGAACTCGACGTTTTCTACTTGGAACGACGGAGGATGAGAGGCAGGCTGATAAAGGTGTATAGATCTTGAGAGGCATTGATCGTGTGGATAGTCAGAGGCTTTTTCCCAGGTCATGTGACACGTTATGCAAAACGTCCCGACATCATTTCTCAAACCAGGCCATTGAAAATGCATGTCACCTTGTTCACAATTTTCATCACACGCTGATTTCCACCCAAGGGCAGACTATGGGCTAATATTAAAATCTCATTTCGATAAACTTTAGGAAAAACTACCTGGTGAATAACCTTCCATTCATCACTTGCAGGAATTGTAGGCGATTTCCACTTCCTCATTAAAACTCCTTCAACAAAAGAATATCCTACTGGCTCCTTATCAACCTCACTATCCGAAAGAGCTTGTTCCTTTAATCTGATAATCCCAGGTCTCTACTCTGCTCTGCTATCATCTCCCTCCGAGACAGAGACAAATCTTCAGTGTCAAACTTACTCCAAGAATTGTGTTCAAACAATGAAGGTTAGAAAGTTTCCGACGCATCCTCAAGATTCGAATTCCGAGTTGAACAGTCATGGATAACAACCTCATTCTGCACAATAAAGCTTTTTAGCCACAGCTCGAGTTACACCACAGGAGGAATCTAGTGTTAGAATGCATCCGTGGTTCCTCTGAATTTATTTTAAAATGCACTTCAGGAAAAACTTGTCCGTCTGCCAAGTCATTTCCTAACAGTAAAGAAACATCATTCACAGGTAAGCTAGCTTGTAGTCCTACTTTAACATGACTTATGAAAAACCCTGACCTTAAATTAACTCTATGCAAATGTGCAGGCATAAGGGCACTCCCGTCACCTCGCTGTAGAAGAAATCCATTAACGGAGCCACTCAGCATCTGGTTACTACGTTGTCCAGGTTTTCCCTCAGAGTTCCGAATTAAAGTAGTGCCCCGTTTGCCTGAAGAAAGACCTCGGTCTCGTACTTTGAGTGTGTGTTCAACGTGGCGACTGCTGCTGACTTCCCCCAGCATTTTCTGTGTGCTGTCTCCCTTTGAATACCATAAGACGATAAGACAGAGGAGCAGAATTAGTCCATCTGTCCCATCGTTTCTGCTCCGCCGTTCAATCATGGCTGATCCTTTATTTTTCTTCTCCTCAACCCCAGTTCCCAGCCTTTTCCCGGTGATATTTGATGCCATGTCCAATCAAGAACCTATCAATCTCTGTCTTAATCACAGCTGCATGTAGCAACAAGTTCCACAAACATACTACCCTCTGGCTAAGCAAATCACTCTTCTATTCTGAGGCTGTGCCCCCTTGTCCGAGAATCCCCCCCCCCCCAGGGAAACATCTTTTCCACATCTTCTCTGTCTAGCTCTTTTAACATTCGGAAGGCTTCAATCAGATCCCCCTCTGATCCCCGGAGACTGTCTCGGCCCCGTCAGATGCTGAGTTTCCAGAGGTCTGGCAAGTCACAGTTAAATCAGTGACGGAAAACGGGATGCGCACAGATCGTTGTTGTTCATGGCGCTCCGGTTTAACCCCGACGATTACCGTCACATTGCCTTATCTCCACATTGAAGAAGGGAGGTCAGAGACAGTGTGACCCGTGTTTGGTGTTGGATGAGCAGCCGTTCACCGCGCCTAGTCTCCTGACCTCTGACTGAAACCAGAACCTGTGTCCATTCCCGGAGAATGAGTTTAATAATGCCCGGTGTCTTTTCTCTTCTCTCTCTCTGCAGTGAATTTATTGGCGATTGTGTTCCTGTCCCGGGGTAAGTGCGGCCTCTCTACCTGCACCACTCGCTACCTGGTGGCCATGGCAGCGGGGGATCTGCTGACCGTCGTCATAGAGGTCCTTTTGCGTCAAGTCTTACGTTATTACTGTCCGTGGAATTTTCTGAGGATTTACCCTGTGTGCAAGGTTATGGAGGTACTGAGGCACACAGCCACATACTGCTCTGTCTGGTTCACCGTCACCTTCACTTTCGATCGGTTTGTCGCCATCTGCTGTCAGAAGCTGAAAACAAAATATTGCACCGCGAAAACTGCTGCTGTGGTTCTGACAACGGCTGGCGTGTTCTCCTTTCTGAGAAGCGTTCCCCGCTACTTCCTCTGGGAACCCAGAGAGATAATCGACAATGTCCAGTGGTTCTGTGAACTCACGGCCAATACCTACACTGACCTCGGGTGGGTAGTATACGATTGGCGAGACATAGTTTTAAATCCGCTCATCCCTTTCGCTGTGATTCTGCTGCTCAACGCTCTGACGGTCAGGCACATTGTTGTGGCCAGTCGGGTCCGTAAGGGGCTGAGGGGTCAGAGCAAGGGGGAGAACAGCAGGGACCCGGAGATGGAGAGCCGGAGGAGGTCTGTGGTTTTACTCTTCACCCTCTCCGGCAGCTTCATCCTCCTGTGGATGACGAATGTTGTAAATTTCATGTATTATGAGATCAAAGGATTACGATTCAACTTCAATTATTCCGAATGGATCTTTCACATGGTCGGAGCCTTGCTGAAGAATTTCAGCTGCTGCACGAACACATTTATTTACACGGTGACTCAGTCAAAATTCAGGGAGCAGGTGATCAGCGCGGTGAAATATCCGTTCACCTCGGTGCTTCAGTTGATTAATTAAGCCGTGCACTGAGCAGAGCCGAGAGGCGGCAGCAATGTCACCTGTGCAGGCCCCAGATCCTCATATGAAACGCCCGATCTCCCTTGTGCTATTTTCGGGAGGAGTGTGTGTGTGTGTGTGTGTGTGTGTGTGTGTGTGTGTGTGTGTGTGTGTGTGTGTGTGTGTGTGTGTGTGTGTGTGTGTGTGTGTGTGTGTGTGTGTGTGTGTGTGAATGAGAGAGAGCGGAATGTGGTTATGTTGAAAGAGTGTCGAAAAGATTAACGACGGTGTTCCCAGGTGGAGGGAGGCTGTGGTATTGGAAGATTGGCCAGGCTGTGGCTTCCACGCTCTACTGGAGTGACCTGCTTTGTTTCACAGCGGGGCTGCATATGGAAAAGGGGATGAGGGCACAGTTAATATATGCTTGTACGATTTTTTTCAATAAAACGAGTCCGAGTCGTTTCAAGTGTTTAACAGAAGCCGCAGCGCGTTGTTTCCATTATGGAGAAGGCAAATACAGTCGCTTTACACTCTCTTCACTTGATCAGGACCCACGTCGGAAAGCGAACACAATTCAATGACGGAGTTTGTGAATGATGTCGAGCATTTCCGCCCACGAACAGCTTTTTGTCATTTGCCCCAATTTACATTGCCCCACAAATGTTTCGTGACAGTGGGACTTGTTGCAACGGTGGGGACAATCATTGTTGCACCACGCTCATATTTGGGATCAGAGCACAGTCGCTATCCAGTCTCCTTCTGACTCGAGTCCTCCCGTCCCGACAACAAAAAGTCCTGAACACTTACCGCGCCTGTCTAGGTTAATTACGTCCTTTCTGAGGCGGGCGACCAGAGATCCACACGGTACTCCAGCTGTGGCCTCACCAAACGAGAAGGGGACAGAATGGGAACAGGACGGTCTTCTCATTGCTTTGTTCTGACGAGTTGAAATGGTAATGTAATGCTCAGCTGAACCAATACCATCTGCCCGCAGAAGGTCCATATCCCTCCATTCTCAGAATACGCATGTGGATTGCAATATCCTCCATCGCCTCTGCCTGCGCCATAGTCCCTGGCATTCATTCCAGACACTCACCATTATGAGTATGGAGACGCAATATCCTCCATCGCCTCTGCCTGCGCCATAGTCCCTGGCACTCATTCCAGACACTCACCATTATGAGTATGGAGACGCAATATCCTCCATCGCCTCGGCCTGCGCCAGAACCCCTGGCATTCATTCCAGACACTCACCATTATGAGTATGGAGACGCAATATCCTCCATCGCCTCTGCCTGCGCCATAGTCCCTGGCATTCATTCCAGACACTCACCATTATGAGTATGGAGACGCAATATCCTCCATCGCCTCGGCCTGCGCCAGAACCCCTGGCATTCATTCCAGACACTCACCATTATGAGTATGGTGACGCAATATCCTCCATCGCCTCTGCCTGCGCCATAGCCCCCGGCATTCATTCCAGACACTCACCATTCTGAGTATGGAGACGCAATATCCTCCATCGCCTCGGCCTGCGCCAGAACCCCTGGCATTCATTCCAGACACTCACCATTATGAGTATGGTGACGCAATATCCTCCATCGCCTCTGCCTGCGCCATAGCCCCCGGCATTCATTCCAGACACTCACCATTCTGAGTATGGAGACGCAATATCCTCCATCGCCTCTGCATGCTCCATAGCCCCCGGCATTCATTCCAGGCACTCACCATTATGTGTATGGAGACGCAATATCCTCCATCGCCTCTGCATGCTCCATAGCCCCCGGCATTCATTCCAGGCACTCACCATTATGAGTATGGAGACGCAATATCCTCCATCGCCTCTGCATGCTCCATAGCCCCCGGCATTCATTCCAGGCACTCACCATTATGTGTATGGAGACGCAATATCCTCCATCGCCTCTGCCTGCGCCATAGCCCCCGGCATTCATTCCAGACACTCACCATTATGAGTATGGAGACGCAATATCCTCCATCGCCTCTGCCTGCGCCAGAGCCCCTGGCATTCATTCCAGACACTCACCATTACGAGTACGGAAAAAAAGACGCAACGCATATCTCCTGAAAACTATGGGTCAGGTTTAACATTACTCTGTTATACAGGTTGTTGTTTTTTTCCGCATCAGTCTCGGGTAAAGATACAAAATGAGTCTAAACTAAAAACAAATTTCCCTGCTGTCAGAGGGCATGCACAAACCATTATTCTGCCGGCACACAAACTTATTTTAAATTTGTCTAAGTACAAGGGCACCAAGGAGGTCGCGCCTGGACTCTTAAAGAGCATTAAGCGGGAAATGTTTCCAGCGCCTGGCGGGATTTACTGCACATTATTCAGAGAGAGTGGAGATGGGTATACTGGGTATATGACCAATATATTTGGGTTCGCCTTAACCAGAAACAAGATTCTAGAAAGCCAATAATAAATGTTATTGCTTATTTAAAAGCGGAATGGATACTCCTGAAGAACGGAGACCCACCTCACATCAGGGGTAGGATCGTTACTGCACAGGATTCGTAGGGAGAGGATGTAGAGTTATCGAACAGCATGCGCACAAGCTGACCCCTGGCCCTTCCAATCTGTGCCGGCCTGCTTTCTAGCCTCGTCGTCTCGGTGTGCACCGGGACAATAGCCTAACACACCCCTTCCCGTTCGTGCACCTACCGAGACAGGAACGAGAGGAGGAGAGAATAGAAAAGCCATTCGGAGAGAAACATCAACCCCACACCGCACAGAAAGGAACAGCATCCCGATCGCCAACCCCCAACCCCATTGACCCGCTAAAAACAGAACAAAAATATCGACCCCCAAACCCCACTCCCCTCGGAAATCAAAAGGGAAAGAAATGGATGAAAAATACGGAACATAGAAACCTTTGTGAAACCACTAGCAACACTCCATAAACGCCATTATGTCCAACCCTAACGCGGAAACGCGGCAACATCTTCATTCGTGAACGAAAAGTGAGACATCACATCATAGCCCGACTCTCCTGGAACAGCGAGAGGCGTGGCCGTCTCAATTTAATTGACAAGGTTAACTAGAAGGCCCCGGTAATGATCCGACCTGGTTGAGATCACAATTAGTCAAAACAGGCGCCAGAGAAACGGAGAAGCCCAACGCTCTTCGACACGTGGCAGAGGCCCAGGAACGGTAGGTGGCGCTGTGTCCACGGCAAAATCTGCCGGCATCTTATTGCAGGGCGGAGCAGGATCGTCAGGTCAGATGACCAACTCCTGCTCTGATTCTTCCGTTTATTATGGAAAGGAGTAAGAGGAGAGAAAGAGGGAGGCTGGGGAAAAACAGAGTATTAGGGAGCGAAGACAGAGACAGGAAGAGATACTGAGATCTTCGGAGAAGATCGACACAGAGGAAAAAGAGAAAGAGAATCAGCCGGTCAGGTCCCGGGACAGCAGAGAGGACTCTGCAGATTAACGACATCAAACCGCTCAGCAGTAAACCACACCCTCCACATCCTACCACCCCATGCAGTCCATCCGCAAAGGAATCACTGGCCACCCCAGTAAGGTAACCGCCAGCATCGAAGGGAAAAGGAAAAGGACACAACTGTACCAATGCAATTTTATTAGAGCGAGGCTTTTGCAATCGAACAGCCATGAGATGCGGGGTTTCAACGAGCTGTAATGGCGGGGGAGGGGTCTTAGTGAACGAACCCTTGCGACCCTACTGACCGAATCGAATCAATGCAGTTTTATTTCAGCGACGTTTCTGCAGTCAATGAGCTGTGATAGTGGAAGCGGCGGGGGCCGGGGGGGGGGTGGGTTGTGGGGAGGGCGGCGTACTGACAGAACCCGTGTAATCCTATTCGCTGGGATGAGGAGGCAGAGCTGAGTAGGAAGGCAGAATGGCCACTGCAGATTAATCCTTCCCTCAAACCTCCGATGGGGAGTCGATTGGGAAGTGGGCATTTTTCGATGCACAGGAAGATCCAGTAGATAATCTTCACACTGATATTGAACCGCCTGGGTGAGTAGGGCGTCTAATCAATAGCCCGTCGTGTTTCCCTCCCACCCCGCCCCCCGTGTTACAGCCGACTGATTGTCGGAGGGGTGTGCGAGCACGGGCCGATGGTTCTGGGAGTTCAGGATCTATTTGTTGGGAGATCCGTGGAGTGGGGACGGTGGTTGAAGCAGAGCGAGGTCGATGGGATGGTGAGATTGGGGCGAGTCCTCACTCTCTCCGGACGAGGGGAACCCAAGGGTCACCCCTCAGGTAGTTTCCCTCGTGCGAACAGGGGCGGCTCTCCACAACGCGGAGGCTGTTTTGAGAGTCTCCGATATCAGGGTGTGATGCAGGGAGGGGAGAAAAGTTGGTGAGAGGTTGTCATTACATCGCCCCTACCCACATCCTCCACCCATCTCCACACCACTCCCCATCTCCGTCACCCCTCCCTTCACAGTGACTCACTCGGACTCCCAGAACTTCTCTCTTCAGGAAAGAGTTCCGCGCCTCCGTCACCCCTGCACTTGCTACGCACTTTAGTGTGCTGGGCGCTGCTTCCCTCCTCTGCACAGCTCCCCTTTGCCTTACACCGTCTCCGGCAACCATTCTCTACCCTCTTGAGCGCGCTCATCACTCCATCAGTTACCTACAGTTTCTCGGTCTACGTCAACCTTCCCTCCACTAAACTCATTCCTACCCTGTCATCCCTTCCTCCCCAACTGCCTATCGCTCTTCCGTTAACCACTCCCTCCTCAATAACCCAACGAAACCTCTCCTCCACACTTCCCCGAATTCTTGGCCGCCTCTCTGCTCATCCCCCTCCTTCTCCTACACCTCACACCGCCTTCGCCACCCCACTCCCCTACACACCTCCACGTGTCCATTACTACGTCCTTGGCCAACATCTCTCCCGCCTCCGTCAGCTCATCCTCTGCCCGCATCCCTCATAAATTTGTGAACGCTCCTCTGTGCGGACATTGCCTTGATCAGGATTCATGGTTCCGAATCTTCCGACTGACGTACATTCATCGCCTGACAGTTTCAAATCGAAGGTCCTCTCCACGATAGGCTTCAGGGCAGGACAGTAGGGAGCACAGCCGAAACAGCATGGAAGCGGCGGCGACCGCGAGCAAGAATAGGAACAATCGTCTCAAGTGTCGGCCAGGATTAGAAATCGGGTCGCCGTGATCCAGGCCCGGGAGCTGGGAGTGGGTTTCCGAGAGGGAGGAACGGCCCGAGGTTTGGATGATTCAACCGATGGAAGAGGTCCGGGTTTCGGGACCGGTGACGAGGGGCGCGGCGGCTCAGCTCGCCGCTCCGCGAGGTTTACTGGTCCCTGGGCTGAACTCATATTACCGTGATCACAGCTCCGTGGCGACGGACGGTCGGGATCTTCAGATGTTTGCTTATTTTTGCTGTTTGCCGGGATTGTGTGTTTTTCTCTTTGCTCTTTCCGTGTTCGTCCGTCTTTTCACTTCTTTATTTTGTGTCTGCCTGCGAGAAGACGAACTCAAAAATAAACGAACTTGTACTTCGACTTTGAAACACCACCGGAGGAGGACAACAGAGAAAAACTACAGCACAGTCCAGGCCCTTCGGCCCACAAGCTGTGCCGAACACGTACTGACTTTACAAATTACCTCGGGTTACCTGCAGCCCTCTATCCTTGTAAGCTGCATGTACCTATCCAATAGTCTCTTAAAAAATCCTATCGCATCCGGTTCCACCATCACTCTGTGAGTAAAAAAATTACCCCTGAGATCTCCTCTGTACCTACTCCCCAGCACCTTAAACCTGTGCCCTCTCGTGCTAGCCATTTCAGCCCTAGGAAAGAGCCTCTGACTATCCACATGATCAATGCCTCTCATCATCATATACACCTCTCATCCTCCACCGCTCCAAGGAGAAAAGGCCACGTTCACTCAACCTATTCCCGTAAGGGATGCCAATCCGGGCAACAACCTGGTAAACCTCCTCTTCACCCTTTCTATAGTTCGCACATCTTTCCTGGTGTGAGGTGACTAGAACTGAGCACAGTACTCCAAGGTGGGTCTGACCAGAGACTTAAATAGCTGTAACATTACCTGTCGGCTCTTAAACTCAATCCCACCGTTGATGAAGGCCAATGCACCGTCTGCCTTCTTAACCACAGAGTCAACCTGCGCAGCAACTTTGACTGTTCTATGGACTCTGACCCCAATATCCCGCTGATCCTCCACACTGCCAATATACTTACCATTAATGCTATTTATCATCATATTTGACCTACCAAAATGAACCACGTTACACTTATCTGTGTGGAGCTCCATCTGGTAATTCTCAGTCCAGTTTTGCATCCTATCAATGTCCCGCTGTAACCTCTGACAGCCCTCCAGACTATCCATAACACCCCCAACCTTTGTGTCATTAGCAAACTTGCGAATCCATCTCTGTACTTCCTCATCCAAGTAACTTATAAAACTCATGAAAGGACTGGTACACAGAACACAGAGAGACAGTTCCCAACACAAGGTAGCGGCAAACGGCCGGACCTACCCAGCGCAGGCGAGGACACAGAGACGGTTCCCAACATAAGGTACGGCAAACGGCTGAACCTACTAAGCGAATGCATGGACAGAAAGAGACAGTTTTAAACCACAAAAGACAGTTCCTCATCGAGACACTTCAAGGCTCCGGTCTTGCTCAGGCAGTAGGACTTGACAGCGATACAGACGAGGTTTTGCAGGCAAGGCTTCTTAAGGAAGGGGATCGAAAGGGAACAGTCCAGCAAATGAAGCTGAACCCAGGAGCTATTTATGTATCCAGCCCAAACTGAGATTCAGTTGTCTCGATTAGAGCACCAAACAGAATGAGGGAATACCTGAAAACCCTGCATAACGATGGACCGGATCGTGAACCGGAATGTGGTCTTCACGGACCGGATGATGACACTGTTCCCAATTTATGCTTTCAAGTTTTGCTTGATAGGTTTATAGTTCCCCTTACTTCAGTTAAACGCTTTCCTAATTTGTCTGTTCCTATCGCTCTCCAATGTTATGGTAAAGGAGATAGAGTTGTGATCATTATCTCCAAAATGCTCTCCCATTGAGAGATAAGACACCTGATTAGTTTCATTTTCCGATACCAGATCAAGAACAGCCTCCCCTCTTTTAGAATTATCTACATATTGTGTCACAAAACCTTCTTGAACACACATAACAAACTCCACCCCATCTGAACCCTTCACGCTAGGGGCATGCCAATCCATATTTGGGAAATTAAAATCTCTCACCACGACAATCCTGTTACTATTACACCTTTCCAGAATCTATCTCCCGATGTGCTCTTCGTTGTTCCTGTTACTAATGGGTGGTCTATAAAAAACACCCAGTAAGGTTTTTGACGCTTTCCTGTTTCTAACGTCCAGCCACAGAGAATTCGCAGACAATCCCTCCATGTCTTCCTCCTTTCCTACCGCCATATCACAATCTCTGATCAACAGTGCCATGCCCCACGTCCTTTGCCTCCCTTCCTGTCCTTCCTGAAAAAAACCTAAATCTAAATGTAAAATCTGAAGTCTCTGTAATGGCCACAACATCATAGCTCCAAGTATTGATCCACGGCCAAAGATCAACCGCATTGTTTATGATGCGACTTGCATTAAAATAGGCACATCTCAGACCATCAATCTGAGCGCGTCCCTTCTCGATCGTCCTCTCTCACTGTCTCAAAACTTCCTCTATGTGAGCCAACAGCCCCTTCCTTCGACTCTTCAGTTTGCTCCCACCCCCATTAATCCCAGTTTAAACTCGCCTCAATAACCTTGGCAAACCTCCCTGCCAGGTTATTGGTCCCCTGAGATTCAAGTGCAACACGTCCTTTTTGTACTGGTCACTCATGCCCCAAGAAAAGCGCCAGTGATCCAGAAATCTGAATCCCTGCCTCTTGCTCCAATCCCTCAGCCTCGTATTTATCCTCCTCCTCACTCTATTTCTATACTCACTGTGGCGTGGTACAGGCGACTACCTTTGTGATCCTGCTTCTCAACTTCCTTCTTAAATCCTTCTTGTGTGCTTTCAGAACATCCTCCCCTTTCCTGCCTATGTCGTTGGTATCAATGTGTACCACGACCTCTGGCTGTTCTCCTTCCCAGCTCAGGATATCGCAGACGCGATCAGAAACTTCGCCGACCCTGGCACCTGGGAGGCAAACTACCATCCGAGTTTCTTTCCTGAGTGCAAAGAATCGCCCGTCTGCTTCCCCGCCCCCCCCCCCCCGCAACTAGAGAGTACCCAATCACGACTGCCTTTCTCTTCCTTTCCCTACCTTTCTCAGTCACATGGCCACTGTTGCTGCCCCCAGGTAGGCCATCCCCCCAACAGTACTCAAACAGGAGTATTTATTATCAAAGTGTACAGCCACAGGGGTACTCTCTAGCCTCTGACTCCTGCCCTTCCCTCTCCAGACTGTAACCCACTTATCGGTCTCGCCAGGGCCCTGCCTATAGCTTCTTTCCATCACCTCCTCACTCTCCCTGACCAGACGAAAGTAATCGAGCTGCATCTCCAGTTCCCTAACGTGGTCCCTAAGGAGCTGTGTCTCCTGGACATCTCACACCTGACACCCAGTACAGAACACCGGACTCATAGACATACTTCTGGTTTCTATTCCTCACAGCTAACGTACCCGTTATCGCTGAAGCCCGAATGAGTCAAAGACCTACCACTCTGCCTCAGATCATTCAGTCGATGACCGCTCTGCGAGGGAGTGTTTCCCTTCTCTGCCTGAACCTTGCCTGCTACTGAGCTCACGGTTTTTGCTCCGGTTATAACCGCTGATAGGCCACGCACATATTGTTTGGACCAGTCAGAGTTGAAAGACACAGATACACAAGGCTGGAGTGGACAGTACCATGAAACAATGCTGGTTGTAGCCCAGTACAATGACCAGTACGAAGGTGACCCAGGTAGGTCAGGTGACCTTGGGATGGAGACGCACCAGTTTAGTTAATTCGGACCGCAGGAAGAGTAGGGCCGATGAGCCTCAAGTCACCAGAGATCAAGCATTGCGGATAAGGGGGACCCCACGAGGAACGCCTGGCCTACGCAGGCTCCTTTCCCTGGCAATAGCCTGTTTCTTCAGAGATTGCGCTGCGAGGGTCAGAAATTCGAGTCGGGTGCACACAGGGAGATAGCTTGCGAAGCCACGTGATTTTTACTGGAGGCAATAAAGTTACTTGTGTGCAAATGCTGATTCCCTGTGCTTCACTGACCATTATTACAAGGGGAGATTCATGTAACAACACAGAATCCGTGGAGGTCTGGAGAGGCAAATGTGAAAGTGTAGTTGTATGTTTGCGTGTGTGTTTCTATCTGTGTTTCTAAGTAGGTGTGCGTATCAGTGTGTTGTGCACATGCGTATGTCGCTTTATGTTTGCAAGTATTTGTGGCTGGGTGTTTTCCTGTCTGGGAGTCAGTGTGTGTGTGTGTGTGTGTGTGTTTCTGTGTCTGCCTTTGTGTGTTTGGTTGTGTCTGTGTGTAGCTGTTAGTACGCGGGACTCTGTGTGGACGTGTGCGCGTGTGTGTGTGTTTGTGGGTCTGCGTTTGTTTTCGTTGTGTGTCTCATCCTGTCTGTGTTTGTCCTTTCAGTTTTTTTTTTATGTTTATCTGTGTGTCTGTGTTTGCGCGTGTGTTTCTGTGTCAGTGTTGCGCTCTGTGACTGTGCGATGGTGTATTCCAGTGCGTGTTAGTGTGCGTATCTCGATGTATGTGTGTCTGCATGTTCGTGTGTTTATGCTGGTGCCCGTTGATATACGTGTGCGTGTGTGCGTGTGCACGGTGTGTATGTGGGCGCGCATCTGAGTTTCTGTGCGCGTTTGTAAGTTTGTGCGTGCATGTGTGTCTCTGTGTGTTTTCTTAGCCATTGTGAGTGAGCGCGTGTGTCTCTGAGTGTCTATGCGTGTATGTCGAACTGTGTCTGTGTTCGGAGATGTGTATGTGTCTTTGTGTGGTTATCTGTGTCTATGCTGTGTGTGTGTGTGATGAGTCCGTGTGTTTGTGCTCACGTCTGTGTGTGTATTTGTGTGAGCGAGTGTGTCTGGGTTAATTTGTATGAATGAGAGAGGGAGATACAACAGCAGCCATTCTACGTCATAAACGCTCCTTCTCGACAACAGACCCAACCGGTTCCCTACCAGCTCCCGTTATTCAGAGTCACAGAACACGACAATAAAGAAACCGACGCTTTTGCTCCTTTCCACCGTACCGAGTCCCAAGACTGTACCTGGACCGTAGCCCAACCAGACCCCTCATCCATGTGCTTATCCAAACTTCTCTTCAATTCAGCCAAACCCACATCCACCAATTCCACCGGCAGCTGTCGCGCCGCCTTCAGAGTGACCAACTTGCCTTCAGATTCCCCTGAAATTTTACCTTTTTTACCCTAAACATGTGACCTCCTTTTCTGGTTGTACCCAACCTCACAGGAAAAATATCCTGCCTGCATTTACCCTCTCGAAAGCACTCAGAATGGGTGATACATCACGATTTCACAAGTTACAATCGCATAACACATCTCAATAATTTTGAGACTGGCGAGTGGTTCCTTTACCGTAAATGATGCGACGCCTTTGATGGTTCAGACGCTGATGTTGGTTCCAACTAATTCGCACAGATGGTGGAAAAGCTTCTGAGATGAGAGACCGCAGAAGCCCAAGGTTACTGTTGTGAGAGTTGACACGTGTACGGGCAGGGTGTGTAGGGAGAAGGATCAGCGGCTGGGAGATTACATCCGTTCAGTGTGGCGATATGGTTCGCGCGGACACTGTGGACCGAAGGGCCGGCTCCTGTGTTTACCTTTCTCAATTCTCGGTACATGTCAGAGAAATAGAAGGCAGCAAGATTTCCTTCCTCAGAGCAAACATTTCTCTCAATGGCGACCAACGTAGACATGTTCCACACCCAGGACAAAGTCTGGTACATTTCACCCGAACACAATCAAGCTGAGGACAGTTACTGGGAATCGAGAGTGAGATCTGAGGATGGTCACTGGTAATCCGGAGTGAAATCTAAGGATGGTTCCTGGTAATTAGGAGTGAGATCTGAGGACGATTACTGATAATCGGGAGTGAGATCTGAGGAATGTTTATCCTAAATTCAGTCGGTCTCCTGAACGGATGGCCAAGATTGGCACCGACATAATATTAGGCGTTGAGGTGGTTCTGTTGGTGGTATCCCACTGATACCACCAATCAATGGGGAAAGTCATCCCATTTGCTGGAAAAATGCCAGTCGCTATTTACAACACTGAGTACCATCATAATTTCCATTGTTTGCAGTTTCATAATTAATTCACTAAATTAACTATAGTGATGTACCGCGGGGATTGCACTTGTGTGACATAATCGGTTCGAAAATAATTTAAATATCTGTAATTTTAAATGTGTTGAACTCGGTCCCTGTGGAGTCGCAAATTGGTATTAAAACCGCGGGTATGTGCTGCCGTAGCACCTCATTCCGGGAGATCGCCTGTGGTACACGGGGACAAATCACCGGCCAGAGAGGATGCCTGCATTGTTGGATAGGTTCTTGGCTGTCTATAAAGTATCGAACGTGTTCATTGCCGTCATCGGAGTTCCTGGTGAGTGAGCGGAGCAATTTGTGTTTGGTATTTCTGTGTGTTGACCGGTGTGAACCTGCTTATGGGAATTTTACGAGCTTCCCACTTGGTGATCACAGTTAGATCTCCGGGAAGGATGTGACTGTTTTTTTTTAATGCCACCTTTTCCAGAGTTGAGGCAGTGCTGGGGACAGGGTCCTCCCGAGGAAGGTGTGATGAGGAGGGATTTACTGGCAACGTTTCCAGACCACTCCCAGTATTTTTACCAGACAGTTCTACGGCAGGCGGTGACTGTGAGAGATGCCGTTGTCGGACTTTCCCCTGAGCTGGGGATAGGCCGCTCTCTGCGAAGGCGTGACGAGAAGATTTTGAGTGGAAGCGCCTTCCGGAGTTGTCCCGGGCTTGGGTCCGGTAGCTCCCCGGAGAGATGTGAGTGGGAGAGGTTATCTTGCGAAGTTCACTGTTTCTGAGTTACTAATCTGATTGAACAGCTAGTCCTGTGTTTCACGGTTCCCCCTGGAGTCTGTCACAGTCCGACCCACTGCCTGCTGGTCAGTAGTTGGATCTGAGCACAGGAATATGTGTCCACGGATCTACTGACCTGTGCTAACGAATTGAACTGCGCCGTGGAACTAATCCATTGCTTGGCACTCAGCATCTGATCACTGAGTTGTTGCTACATCCCCTTTGAACCGTACGAGTGTTTCCTCCAGAAATCTGTGGGTTTGTTTGCATCTAGATCCCTTTCCGGCCCGGTTCGCTGCTGAGTTTCCAGAGGCCCGGTTAGTCACGGTTAAAATTTGTCAAAATGGTCGCGTCAGCGACTGGAATCGGTATTAGTTCCGATCGTTGTTATTCCCGAGGATCACCCACGCATCGTCTTGTCTCCACTCTGAAGAAGGCAGGTTAAAGATAATGTGACCCGTGACGTTTTTTTAGACAATCAGCCTTTTCGCCGATTCGAGCACTCCTGAGATTTGTCTGAAAACCAATTCTGTGTTCATTCCAAGAGAATATGTTCAATAATGACTAATTTCTGTTCTCTCTCTCTCTCTCTCTCTCTCTCTCTCTCTCTCTCTCTCTCTCTCTCTCTCTCTCTCTCTCTCTCTCTCTCTCTCTCTCCCCCCCTCCCCCACACTCTCTGCAGTGAATTTAGTGGCGATTGTGATCCTGTCCCGGGGAAAGTGCGGCCTCTCTACCTGCACCACTCGCTACCTGGTGGCCATGGCAGCAGGGGATCTATTGACCATTGTAATCGAGGTTATTTTGCGTCAGATCATATACAGGTATAATTATCACTCGTGGATTTTTCTGAACATTATCCCTGTGTGCAGCGTTTTCGAAGTACTGAGGCAGACAGCCACCTACTTTTCTGTCTGGTTCACCGTGACCTTCACTTTTGATCGCTTTGTCGCCATCTGCTGTCAGAAGCTGAAAACAAAATATTGCACCGGGAAAACTGCGGTTGTGGTTCTCACAACAACCGGCGTGCTGTCCTTTCTGAGAAGCGTTCCCCGCTACTTTCTCTGGGAACCCAGACAGATAATCAACAATGTGCCGTGGTTCTGTGAACTCAGGGCTAACACTTTCACTGACCTCGGGTGGATAGTATACGACTGGGTCGACATAGTTTTAAATCCGTTCATACCTTTCGCTGTGATTCTGCTGCTCAACGCTCTGACGGTCAGGCACATTGTTGTGGCCAGTCGTGTCCGTAAGGGGCTGAGGGGTCAGAGCAAGGGGGAGAACAGCAGGGACCCCGAGATGGAGAGCCGGAGGAGGTCTGTGATTTTACTCTTCACCCTCTCCGGCAGTTTCATCCTCCTGTGGCTGACGTGGGTGTTAAATTTCATGTATTATGAGATCTCAGGATTACGATTCAATTTCAATGATTCTGAATGGATCTTTCACCTCGTCGGAGCCTTGCTGAAGAATTTCAGCTGCTGCACGAACACATTTATTTACGCGGTCACTCAGTCGAAATTCAGGGAGCAGGTGATTAGCGCGGTGAAATATCCTTTCACCTCGGTGATTCAGTTCATTACTCAGGCCGCGCACGGAGAATAACCCCGACGCGACCACAGCGACTGCAGTCCGGGTATTCCTGACATTCACCGCTTGATCTCCCAACTGTTAATCCCGGCCGGATTGTCCGGGATCAGTGCACAGTCACTGTAAACGTGTTGGATCTTGTGAAGAACACGTTGCCGAGTCGTTTCAAGTGTTGACAAAAATCCGCAGACCTTTACTTCCATTTCGACGAAACCGAAAACCAATCGGCTTACACTGACCTCATTACGTCAGGCAGGCGCCGTCTCTCAGACTGAACACACAATGACGGGGTTTTTGCATTACGTCGAGCGGTTTCGAGTAGGAAGAGTCTGTGTCCTTGGTCACCCTTTACAATACCTGGCAATTGCATCGTGACAGGGGAACCTGTGCTGGCGCAGAGAAGATTCAGCGTTACATGACCCTGAGTTCTGGGATCAGTTCCGAGTCACTGTCCAGTCTCCTCCTGTCCCGGCCACAACTGTCCTGAATGATAACTGCGCCCTCCTACGTCAGTCACGTCCTTCCTGAGAAGGTCGAACGGAGATTCAGACAGTAGTCCAGCTGTGGTCATTCCGGTTCAGCACGGGAACAGGCCCGTTTCCTCACCGTGTTGTCCTGAACCAATGGAAGTGGGGATTTTATGCTTCATTGATTCCAATTCTATCTGCACGCACAAGGGGCACATACCTCCATTGTCCGCCCACGCATGTGGTATCAAATAGCCTCTGTCGCATCTGCAAAATTCCAGGCACACATCACCGTCAGTGTGAAAAAAAACCATATTGCAACACGCCTTTAAACATCCGGAGTCTGTTTCAACATGAGTGTCTTCTATAATACTGATTTCTTTTTCAGTTGCAGTGCAGGGCAAAGATACAGAGTTACAGGAAAATACAAAATAAATAAATTGTTTTAAAAACCCTAATCAGGCAGTGTTCTCTCTTTAATTACATCCTCTCTGGGTTTGGACATTATATCTTTCCTGTGGATCGGCGACCAGAGCCCCAAACGGTAGGAAATGGATGAAGCAATTAAGAGAGACTTCAGAGCTAAAGGAGGTGTGAGCAGTTTTGTGTGCTGTTATACAACTGAAACGTAACATTACTATTTATGTACACAGTACTTTGACTGTATGAACGGCCGTGTGCCAAGATCTTTCCGTACGACCCTCTCTACAGCCTTCTCTAGTAATTATGGAAATGTCATCTCAGATGCCTCTGTCTCGCGCGCACGCCTCATTTCCCCACCATTCTCTGTGTCAGTCCTCCACTGGTCGGTTCTCCCAAAATGCAAAACCTCCAAAGTAAGTGTCTGTTCGGCACAGCATTGTGGGCCGAAGGGCCTGTTTTGTGCTGTACGTTTTCTACGTATCTACCTCACCCTTGTCTGCATTAAATTCCACCCGCCACTCTTCAGGCCATGTTTTTTTTTTCAAACTGGTCCACTCATGCTACAAGGTTTGATAACCTACTTCGCCGTCCGCTACGCACTGAATCCGGGTGTATCTGCACATACCGTAAACTATATTACCCATTAAATCGAGATTCGTAGATATCCTGATCCTTAGAACGCCTTTCAATAATTTAACCACGACTGACTACAGGCTCACCAGCCTCTGGCTTCCCTGCTCCTTCGTAGAGATTTTCCTGAACATCGAAACAACATTAGCCATCCTCCCAGCACCTTACCCTTGGGATCTGAATTATCTCTGCCGTCGCCCCTGCAATTTCCGCACTAGCCTCTCACAAATGCGGAGGTGACACCCTGTCAGGATCCGGCATCTATCTGCCAGGACTTGCCTCAAGTCAGCAAACATCTCCTCATAGAACATAATACACAGAACAGTATCGTTCAGGGACAGGCCCCATGGCCCACAGCGTTGTGCCGAAGCTGCTAAACGGTAAATAAGTAACTCAGGAATGAATTCCTCCTACATGCAAAAAGTCCATATCTGACCTTCCTCATATTCATGTGCCTATTCAAAACGTCTCTTCAAAGCCTCTAATGTAGTTGCCTCTGCCACCATACCGGGCAGCGTATTATCTGAGTAAAAAATCTTTAACCCTCACATCCCCTTTCAACCTATCCCCCCTCACCTTCCCGGCATGCCCTCTGGTATCAGAGAGTTCTACCCTGGGATAAAGATCCGACTTTCTGCTGCATCTTTGCATCCCACAATCTTATAAACCTCTATCAGTTTTCGCTGCTCCAAAGGAAACAACACGTTTGCCCAGCTTCCAAAGAGAGCACACGTCCTCTAAACCAGGCGGCAAACCTCGTCCGCACCGTCGGCAAAGCCTCAGCGTCGTTTCTATTCTGTGGTGAGCAGAAAGTATGCAATTATCCCCCATAATCTGTATCGTGCACGACCTCACTATTGTTTTCATCCATTTTGTCCATGTGTCTGTCTCCCAAGCAAATAGAGACGCAACAAATCTCTAACACCTTCCCCGCCTGTTTTGGCTCCATCCGTAGCTGACTACTGTGATCGCTACGATTCTCGTCCTTTGCATTCACTTTGATGTTCATGTGACTCTCGAATCTCCGGGCAATGTCCTTTAACCCGTGTGTCCGGGAAAGCTCAAACCTTCTCTAGCTCTTATTTCTCTCTTAATTATTTCATGCATTTCCTATATGTCTCATGTGACTCATTTGGTCCCAACTGGCCATACGTCTCCTTACTGCTTCTTAACCAGGGCCTTACCATCCGTCGAAGATCCGAATTCGCCAAAACCTTTTATTCTAACAGGAGCATAACGTACTGTGTACGTTCAATCTTTCACACTTGAAGATTTCGCGGCTGAGCATCTAAACCCAATCCACACTGGCTTGAGCTCTTCTGATTTCAGTGTGGTCTTTGACAAAGTACCGCATGGAAGGCTCATCCAGAAATTTTAGTTAGGGGATTGTAAGTTTTAAAAAAATCACCTGAAGATAAATAAAAGGCCATAAGGGGAAATATGAAATATGAAGGAAAGCTAACCAACAATAACTTGGATTACTGTGGTCAGTTTTGGTCGCCTAACTACAGGAAGGATGTGGAAGACATAGAAAGGGTGCAGATGACATTTACAAAGATGTTCCCTGGATTGGGGCGCATGCCTTATGAGAATAGGTTCAGTGAACAAGGCGTTTTCTCTTGGAGCGAAGGAGGATGAGAGGTGACCTGATAGATGTGTACAAGATAATGAGAGGCATTGATCATGTCGATAGTCAGCGGCTTTTTCCCAGGGCTGAAATGGTTGCCACAAGAGGACACAGGTTTAAGGTGCTGGGGAGCAGGTACAGAGGAGTATGATTTTTACGCCGAGAGTAGTGAGTGCGTGAAACAGGCTGCTGGCATCGGTGGTGGAGGCGGATACGATAGGGTCTTTTAAGAGGCTTTTAGATAGGTACATGGAGCTTACTAAAATAGAGTGCTATTGATAAGCCTAGTAATTTTTAAGGTAGGGACGTGTTCGTTATAACTTTGCTGGCGGAATGGCCTGTATTGTGCTGTAGGTTTTCTATATTTCTATTTTTAACAATATTGAGGAGTCTAACAAAAGGTTTTTCAGATCTATGTAACGCCTTCGATAAGACACATGTTCTACAGTTAATGTTGTAGGGTATTTCATTTTGTAGTTTTGTGTAGAATGGTGTGTTCTGCTGGAAGTGTTTGTGTTTCAGTTAAATACAAGGGGGCTGTGATATTCAACTTAGGAATGGTGAGTTAGCCAATCAGGTTGGTGGAAAGGGAGAAGAGTCCAGAGAAAGCTAGGCAGAGATCGATTCGTGAGAGACACTGGTAAGATTCGGGGTTTTTAGCGGGAGCTAGAGAGAAGGGAAGCCTCATGGGAGGACCCTCCAGAAGTTTAAGCTGCAAAGGATCCACAGTGAGTTGGCGTTTTGGATTCAGAATTGGATCCTCGTCGAGGACAATGGATAGCGGTGGATGGAATTTATTCCGGCTGAAATTCCAGAACGGGAGGTGTTTCACAGGGATCCGTAATGGGCCAGCGTGTGAAGTGCTACAGTTTGGGAGGCCAAAAGCAAAGGGACTAGTTACTCTGGATGGAAAGCCCTTGAACAATTTTGTTGAGCCGACAGATTTTGGGGACCGAGCCCATATCTCCGACAAAGTGGCTGAAAAGATTCAAAGGGTGGCGACAGACAGCTTGTCCGTATCATTTGAGGAACTGATTTCCAGCGTCGCGATATTATAAGACCATAAGAGCATAAGATATAGGAGCGGAATTTGACCAGTTAGTTCATCCAGTTTGTTCCGCCATTTCATCGTGGCTGATCCAACTTTCCTCTCAGCCCCAATCTCTGGCCTTCTCCCCGTATCCCTTCATGCCCTGACTAGTTAAAATCAATCAGCTTCTGCCTTGAATATACATAGAGACTTGACCTGAACAGCTGTCTTAGGTAACAAATTACACAGATTCACCATTCTCTGAGGCAAGAGGTTCCTCACTGTCTCAGTTCTAGCAGGACGCCTCTCTATTCTGAGAGTGTGCGCTTTGTTCTGAGACTCTCCCACCATTGGAAGCATCCCCTCCGTCCACTCTATATAGGGGTTTCACACCGCATTCTTCTGAATTCCAGTGAATTCGGGCCATCAAACCCTCTTCATACGACAAGCCATTCAATCCGTGAATCATTTAATCGAACCTCCTTTGAACCCTCTCTAATTTCAGCGACTCATTTCTAAGATAATGAGTCTAAAACTGTTCACAATGCTCCACGTGAGGCTTCACCAGTATTTTATTCAGAGTCAACTGTAATATATGCAGCACCCAATAGGTGGCGCTGTCACCTCAAAGAAAATTGATGACGCCGATCTGGGCGACGGTCTCACCCATATTTGTTCGGAGGAGCTCAAATGGATCACGTCACGCACCTGAGACTGATTGAGAGGTGTTTACTGCTGGTCCCTGCTCGACCAATTGCTCAGTATTGATACTCGCACTGCCGGTTAGAATCAACTATCAGCGTCAGTCCTTTTGCTGTGCCGGTTTGTAAAGCGACTTACCTAGGGTAAAGACTGTGGAGACATTCCGTTTGTTTTGTAGACTGACTTGCCCGATTCCCTACTGAAGCCTTGGATCTTGTGAAGCAGTTTAAGTGCAGCCGTGTGTTTTATTCTCTGTGAACCTGTTGCCCGTATATTGTAGTTTGTATCCGAACAAATAAATGTGCGAAGACCAACAGTGTCACTGTCTCTGCATTTATACTCATATACTTATCTTGATATCAGCATTATATGATTGCCTTCATATTCAATTGACGGATACGAATGATAAAGTTGTTTTTGCTTTCCTCACCACCGACTCCGCCCGCAAATTAACTGTTAAGACATCCTGGACAAGGACTCCCACGTCTCCATCGTCTGAAGTTTTACGATTTTCTCTGCCTTTAGACTATAACCAATCCTTTCATTTCTTCAACCAAAGTGCATGGCCACACACTTCCCGACACTGTATTCCAACTGCCAATCCTTTGCCCATTCTCCTAATCTGACTGACCTTCTGAACCCTTTCTGCTTCCTCCAACCTGCCCTCCCCTCCATTTGTCTTCATATTATCTGCAATGTTTTCAACAAAGCCATCAATTCCAGCATCCAAATCATCGACATATAACGTCCGAGCTGATACACAAACGGGAAGGAGACAAAGAATTACCTATGACTTTGCTTTTCTTTAGCGTTCTCTGACTGGAGCCGCGGAGATCTGAAGCCTCAAGATCACCACCGTGACTCTGTCGACTCAGACGACGGTCGAGTCTGCAGCACACTTGTAGGCGGCTGCATATTAAATGCCTACTGAGGCCGTGTCTGGAAACCGAACCCAGTCTGGTCCCCCGCTGTTGGAAAGATGCAGCTGCAGAGAAGGTGCAGAGGTTTACCAGGGTGCTGATTGCATTAGCGGGCGTGTCTCATCAGGAGAGGGTGGAAAACGTGGGTTGTGTCCTATGGATTGGCCGAGGCTGAGTGGAGAGCTGATTGAAGCTTATCAGCGTATGAGGGGCCTAGATAAAGCAGACGGCCGGTACCGTCTCTTTCCGGTGACGAAACACCTGATCCCGGAAAACTAAAATGAAAACGGGTGATTTCAAAGTACATGTGCGGGTGATTTTTTCTTTCACACGGGGAGCGCTTGGGTGCCGGCAATCCACAAGCTGCAATGGCAGTGGAGGCAATTATAGTAAAGGACTTCCAAATGTTCTCAGAAAGGGATATGCAAAAACAGGACCGATATAGACACCTGCAAGCGGTAGGAATTGGTTTATTGGGGCATCTTATCACCAATTTAATTCCTGTGCTCTTCTGGTCCATGCTCCTGGTTCTGAATTATCCTGACTTCGGTACATCCAACTGGCAGCTCGTCCCATATATGTACCACCCTCTGGGTAAAGAGGTTGCCCCTCGGGTATGCTTTAAATCTTTAAATTGGGTACAGTTAAACATCTCACTTTTAGCACACTGTATGTCTTGTGGCTTTGTTGCCCCAAATCCAGAGAAAATACTGCGCACATGCACCAGAACTTTGTCCGTCACATTCAGGAAGGAATCACAGCCTATAAGGTTAGACAAAGACTAACGGGTTGACATTAGACTGGACGCATGATGAGAAAGGTTATTGAAGAATTATTCTGTGAAAAGTAAAGGCAAGCGCAGCATCAGTAATGTTATAGTCAGTGGGAATCAGCAGAACGCTGTGTAACAAATGCAGTTACGGAACGGAGCGGGACCTCTTCACTGAGTTACTGTGGGACAACGAAAGGACCCTCCTGGAGCGATGCTCTCCGCGGGCGAGGGGAGCGCTGACGTTACTCCCTCGGGGGGGGGGGGTGTTCTGCTGTGGAATGTGAATTAAGGAGCTTCATGATCCAGCTGCTCAGTCCATCAGCTGGGGAACAGGTGGCACTGGAGCGGAACATCAACCCTTGTGTGTTCATTGGCTGTAAGTAACGTCATTGATTGCACAACCCACCTGCCCGTGACGGAGAATTCGTGTTCCCTATAAATTAGCAGGGTATCGTGGTCCGAGTCACACGCTGATGTGAACTGCACAACGGGAGATAATTCAAGCAATCGAACATGAGTCGACCGGCGATCCTACAGGTGAAAGACATTTGTTACCCTGTTCTAGCGGTGTTTGGTTTACACTGTAAGTAGTATTAATACATTGTCTAACAGCTACTGACCTTCGGCAGGACATTGTTACTTTTTATGAAGTATGATCCGAAGATGCGCCGCAATGTGTCCATTATACAAGCTGCTCAATACGCGCTGTATCGTCCCCTGTCCACACGGCCGGTGAGAAAACGTTCCTCGGCACAGGAGGGCGTCTCCTCATGTCCGGTGCAAAGGGAACGGAGGGATGCCATCGCTGAAATAGCAGTAGTGTTTCGCTGAGGAGGTAATGTATTTTTCATGGTGCCTGTCGGAGAGTAAAAGTGTACTACAACACAAAAAGCGGCCATTCGGCCCGCCATGGCGACCTGAACCTCTGTGGTCCTACCTACCGGCACCTGACTAATATTCCTCTACCTCCCTCCCACCTTGGCCCTTTACAAGCTTATCTTACGTGGTACAGTAGATCCCGCATCGTCCGCTCCACAGGGAGCTATTTCCACACTCGCAGCAACCTCTGAGTAAATAACCTCTCTCAGATTACCCCCGAAGCATTTCAACTTTCACGCAATTCCTATGATCGTTCAAAATAGTTTCACACAACCTGAGGGGAAAAGGCTGAAAAGCATTTACACCAATTATACCCCTAATGTATACAAAATTTTCTCATTCCCGTCAGTATACTTATAAATATTTTGAACTCTGTCGCGAATTTTGATATAATTCCCGTAGGAAGGTGAGTAGAAATTTAAACAATACTACGAATTCGGCTTCAATTACGCATTGTACAACCTCAACTCAGTAACTCAACCCCAGTGCTCAGAGTCCTGCTTTGTGATGGTCGATGTGCAAAATGATCTCTGTGCCACCCGGTGTACCCAGTGTCTTACTTTAAATGAATGACGGATCTGTATTTACAGCTCCATTTCTTTTATACGGAGCACCTCACGACCTACCATTCACCATGCAATGATAACCTGGTTTATCCTCCTGCAGGGCAGCACATTACCCAGGCTCCCAGTAAATTACACGTGCTGTTTCTCAGCCCGTTTCCAGCTGGTGAAGATCACACTGTGAAGTGCCTTTCCGTCCTGCCTGTGCTCACTCTCAGACCACCGTATTAAACAGAAATGCATCCGAACATATTTCAGAAGTAAGTTGTAAGATTCACCTGTCTTCCTCCTTTAGTGATGTCTTTATATGTTGGTGTTTTTTTTCCTGTTGCAGCTAATTTGTTAACAATTATTATTCTGTACCGGGGGAAATGCGGTCTTTCCAAATGCATCTCTGCCTACATGACGATGATGGCTGTGTCAGATCTATTGGTCATTCTCATCAATGTCCTTGTCTATGAGATTTTAATATTCCGCCTGTCAAGTTCATTTCTGCATTATACGGAAGTCCTTAAAGCCACGATCTACGTGCTGTCGGTCACTCTGGAACTATCACGGTGGTACACGGTGGCCTTCAACTGTGATCGATATGTTGCCATATGTTGTCAGAAGTTTAAAACAAAATACTGCAGAGTGAAGACAGCCAGAATCCTGGCAGCAGTAATACTGGCGGGGCTTTGCTTGGAGAATATACCCTTCTTGTTTGCATTTCAGCCTCAACGAATAATTGGAAATATTTCGTGGGGTATTCGCCCGAAATTGGACATCGTCAACTCTCCAAGGTTCGTCGCGCTCAGCAGATTCAAAACCTTTCAAAACCTGCTGTGTGCATCTGGTTTAATACTTCTATGTAATGGGATGACAGCGAGGCATATCTTAGTGACCAGCTGATCCCGGAGGAGCTTCCGAACCCATAAGAGTAAGATTGAACGTGACCCGGAAATGGAGAACAGGAAAAAGGGCATCATATTACTGTTCTGTGTATCGGGCAGCTTCATGCTATTTTGGCTGCCGTGGGCAGTGACCGATTTTATCGCCAGCCTGACCATGTATTTTGATCGCGACTATTACTCTGCCCGATATATCGCTGCTCAAACCGGGACTCTGCTCACGAACATGAGTTCCTGTACAAACACGTGTATTTATGCAGCAACCCAAACTAACTTCAGGGCAGAGTTGAAAACGTTGATACTGTCTCCTTGGACGCTTATCCGGGCATTGATCAAGAGAAATGTAAGATCGTCTAAGGCTTTCTCCCCCGAGTAGAACTCAGTTCCAGCTCGCACACGTCTTACAACAGGCAACATTTTGTAGAAGATCCGCGCTTTAAGTTTGATAATAAAATAAAAATTGTCATTTAAAACATCCCGATGCTGGTAACTGAAAGTGTCTCATTTGTATCTGATAAGAATTAGCTCGAGGAAAAAATAAAATGTATGAATGCATGGAATGGGCCGGATGGAACACAGTATTGAATTAGGGAAATCGTCATTTCAATGTTAAAGAAAACAGACTATTTGCACCCAACATTGGATCTCAGTAAAGCAGCAGAGAGCGACGGTCAATAACATCCTTATTCCATATTTCCCGATCTGCCAAACTGTATCATCTGAAACAGCGAAAAAGAGGGGCAAAAACTTTTCGAATACTGCACAACGGCCTCCAAAAACTTCAGCAGATATTGAGAACAGAAAATATTCTTTCTCAATAATTAGTACAAGAATACAAATTTTGGAAAGGCGTTACATAATCTTTCAAAAGATCCTGTGTTATTTTAGCTTACGTTGTGTCGTTCCATTTATTTCGTGATCGGCAGTGCCACTCAGCTGTACCAGAACCTCCTCAGTTGACCAGCCACCCCTCGGCAATAGAAGGCGATCTTCTATTCCCGATCCTGTAGACATTATATTCGATGCTACCCCGCGATATGCCTGGTTACGGAAATCAGCTCTTACAGAAGTCAGAGATCAACGCCTAAATATTTGAGTGCCTTCTGTGAAAACTAATAAATAAGCACACGGTGTATTCCTTTTCAAATTGATTTTCTTAATTCATGTACAGATGACCCACATTCACTTTCTAATTAAATCTGAATATGGTTCATATTTTAGAGAGGCGATACTGTATCCAACGCTCCAAAGCACGCCCAGCAAACCCATCCCCAAAATGCCGGGACTCCGTGAAAACTGATTTATTCAGGTTATTAACACGCAACACGAGAAGCTCAAGATGGCGCTTATGGAGTGAAACCGTTTTAGGCTTCGCTCCAATCCTTTTATTTTTTTCTACCTACAAGCACTCCCTAATTGACCTGTTTATACCTATTCTAAAGCGGTTCATACTTACGAAATCTTTTTCAACTGTTTGAATAATTTTCAACCCGTTGAAATGTCTAAACAAAAGGAATCGAAACAGACGAAAGAACCGTTAACTCTGGAAGCAATTGCGAAACTTATGGACGAGAGACTTGAAAAACTGTAGAATAAATTAACCTCAAAGCTTTCTACGTTCGATGAAATTTTAAAGACAGTCGATGGAAAACTTCAATCACTTACACTGGATTCACAACAACAACAAGCAAGAATTTTAGTTCTTGAAGATGCCACTCGCCAGAAAGATCGCAAAATTGAAACTTTGCAACAGCAGCAAGCTTCGAAATCCCAGCTGCTGGATCGTTATAAATCTAAAATCACTGATCTTGAAAACCGCTCTCGCAGACAAAATCTCCGGATAATTGGGCTTCCGGAAAATTTTGAGAACGGTGATCTCACTGTATTTTTCTCTAAATTTTTAATGGACGTCTTCGGCTCAGAAGTACTGGATACCCCTCCAATAATCGACCGTGCACATCGCATTTCCCGTTTTCAACCAGCTTCAGGTACGAAACCTCGACCAGTGATACTCCGGATTCATTACCCTCATACCAAATAACGTTTGATTCGGGCTGCCCGGAAAAAGGGTATGATCAGTTTTCATGATTTCAAATTTCGTATTCTGGAAAACTATAGTCAGGAAGTTTTAAGGGCAAGAATGGCTCTTAAATCGTTATGTCGGAAATTCATCAGGACGGCTGCAAGCAAGCGCTGTTACTTCCAGCATAATTGAGAGTTACTCTCAAAGATGGGACCTATCGATTGTTCAAATCTCCAGCGGATGCTCAAAGATTCCTTGAAGAATAGTACTTTTATTTTACTACCGGTTGACTAATGTAATAATTAGTCTATAGATTTGGATCCTTTATAATTTGATGAGTTTTTACGTGATGGTTAACAGTGTATTTCTTACCAACGGTAAAGGTCCGTTTTTTTTTTGGTTTCTCCTGAGTTCGTTCTTTTAATATTATTATTCTGTTAGCTCCGAAAGTAACTCATTAGGTTTTTCTTTTAAGATTATATACACTTTTTTAATACTTTTAACGTTTAAATATTAAGTTTTTAATGATAAATACCTTTTCTAAGATGTCGTTTCTTTTCCCCGAAGACCTTAGTGCTTGGATACGTCACATCCGTTTTGAGGTGTCTGAATGAGTTTAAGGACTTTCCTTTAAAACACTAATACAATATTATTCATTTATGGGTTTTAAAGTTTTATTTTTTTAAATCCTTTTGTTTTATATATATAATACTAATATTATAGTTTAATCTTTGTTATACTAACCCTTTCTTAAAATATGGGAGGTTTCTATCTTTTTTTACTTTTGTGGTTGAGTTGCCGTCTTGAGACATGGGGGTAAATTTAGTATTAGATTGCCTGCTTGCCTCTTTTTGGCTTTTTTTCTGGGGTTTTGAGGGTGGAGGGAGGGGGATCTCTCTTTTTGCTTGCTTCACACTTAGTTATACTTCATGGGCTAACTCGAAACTACAAAAATGGTTGCATTGTCAGAACTTCCGGTTCCTCCTTGAACTTACTTTCCTCTTCCGGATTCATGAGTTCATTTTTTTTAACCTTATGTGTTAATTGTAATAAATATTGGCAATATGGATAAGATTATTAATTTTGTTTCTGGGAATACTAATGGTTTAAATCATCCGATCAAACGGAAAAAATATTCAAAGTATTCCACAGAATGAATGCTAATATTGTCTTTGTACAAGAGACTCATGTGATCGTGATCTTTTTTTTCAGGTTTTGGAAGGTAAACAGTATCACTCGAATTCCCAAGCCAAAGTAAGAGGCGTTTCCATTTTTATAGATTCTTCAACCTCCTTTATACATTATGAAACAATTTCGGACCCATAAGGTAGATTTTTGCTTATTACTGGTTTACTTTTTAATCAAAAAGTTGTTTTAGTTGATGTTTATGCTCCAAACACTGATTGTCCTGAATTTTTAAGTGTCTATTTACATCCTTTCCTAATTTGAATCAGTACATGCTGATGATGGGTGGGGATTTTAACTGCTGCTTAAACCCTTCGATAGATAGATCTAAGCCCACCCAAGCTCTTCCGAATAAAATCGGCCTCTCTTATTAATTCCTTTATGATTGATTCTACAATTTCCGAAATTTGGCGTTTGTTACACCCCAATGACAAAGAATGTTCATACTTTTCTCATGTTTATCATAATTATTCAAGAATTGACTACTTCTTTATTGATCATCGTTTACTTACCGATGTTATTGATTGTAAATATGATTATATTACCATTTCTGACCATGCCCCTTTGAAGCTATCTGTTAAGAGAATGGATTCATCTTCTAACACTAAATCTTGGATGTTCAACTCCTTTATTGCAGGACTCAGACTTTCTTAATTTTATTAAACAACAAATTGATTTGTGTTTCGCAACAGATTCTACTGCAGAGATCGTTAGTGGATCTTTATGGGACACTTTTAAAGCATTTATTCGTGGACAGATCATTCCATACTCTGCTGGAGTTAGGAAACGAACTAATTTTGAAATATCTACATTGGTTGATAAAATTAAAGCAATTGATAAGATTTATTCAGTGACCCACAGCAACGAACTTTATAAAGAAAGAGTTGAACTTCAGATGGAGCATAGTTTATTATCCTCTTCGATTGCAAATCAGTTAATTAAATCTAGAACCCAGTTCTGTGTACATGGAGATAAATCTGGCAAACTATTGGCTAATCAATTGAAAGCTGCTACGGTTAAACGACAAATAACTAAGATTCGTAAACGAGATGGCACATTGACGATTGATCATAAAGAGATAAATAAAGCTTTTCAAGATTTTTACAATTCTTTTTAACAATCAGAATTTGTTGAGGCTTCTTCTATAATGGATGAATTTTTAAGAAAATTTAATATCCCCAAATTAACAACAGAATATAATGTATTTCTAGATATACCTATCACGGAAATCGAAATAAAAGAAGCGATTTTTTTCAATGAATTCATGTAAAGCCCCTGGTCCGGATGGTTATACTGCAGAATTTTTTAAAAATCCTTTTTCTCTATACTCTCCCCTTGGCTTTGTAAAATTTTTAAAGATGTGTTAATTTTATGTAAATTGCCACAATCTTTTTATGATGCCTCTATCTCTTTAATTCTTAAAAAAGATAAAGACCCCACTGAACGTGTATCCTATCGGCCCATATCCTTGCTGAATACGGACACTAAGATTTTTAGCAAAGTTTTGGCCACTGGATTAGAATACATATTACCTCGAATTATCCCTGAAGATCAGACTGGATTTATTAAAAACCGTTATTCATCTTTTAATATCAGAAAATTAATTAATATTATTTATACTCCTTCATCCAAAATACCAGAATGTGTTATTTCCTCAGATGCTGAATAAGCGTTTGATAGAGTTAAATGGCCATATTTATTTAATACGTTGCAGCATTTTAATTTTAGTTCGAAATTTAGATTATGGTTTAAAATAATATACTATAAACCCTTGGCTTCGGTATTTACCAATAATCAAAGAACTCCTTTTTTTCAGTTATTCCGTGGTACAAGGCAAGGCTGTCCTTTAAGTCCTTTACTATTTGACATTGTTTTGGAACCTTTAGCTATAGCCATTCGTGAATCACCTAATATTTTGTGTATTACTCATGGGGAAGGGAAGTATAAGTTATCATTATATGCTGATGATTTGTTACTATACATATCCGACCCTGAGAGATCCATTCCGGCTATTTCGTCCTTGCTTGCTCGGTTTAGTAGTTTTTCTGGTTACAAACTGAATTTTAATAAGAGTGAATTATTACCATTAAATATGCAAGTTCCAATTTATAAACATTTATCATTTAAAGTTGTCACATATCATCTTACTTATTTGGGTATGTTACGTACCCGTAACTGGGTGTCTGACCAGCAGAGAAAGAATAATCCGTTGGAGTCTGGTGGTACTATATTCAAAAGTGTTTATTAGTAAAATAAGCAAATCAATACCAATAATGCAAATATATAGATAATACACGTTAGCAATAATAAACCTAAAAATGTGGGAATAATAATAAGCAATAATAAACAAGATCTATCGATGTCTAGGGGGATAATGATTTGACATCGAAAAGTATAAAGTTCAGTTCATACGTGCTGAGGTAGATATGGTTGTTGTATTGTAATCGTTGGAGAGTACAGAGAGAGAGAGCGAGCGAGATGTACCAGCTACAGTCAGGCAAACCTTCCTTTGCGTTCTTGATCCGTCGTATCGTTGTGGCCATTCAGTTATGAGCCCTCTGTCATTCAGCTAGACCGTTCTTCTGTGGTGGACTCGTCACTCTGGCATGAGTGGACACACACAAGTCTCCACCGGTCCTGCTATAACACTGTGAGTTTAACTGACCGACCTCCTGGTTCAGTCTCCGATGCCCCACACCTTCCCGTCGGTTCCAACACTCAATCAGTGTCCACTAGTGTGTCTCCTGGTGTGTCTGAAGGGAGTCTCTCTAGACCTGACTTTTATCCCTACTCACGGGGTCTCAGTTGTCAATCAATTTTGAATGGCTGTGTCCATCAAACCAGCCCACTCCGGCTGTCCACTGAGGAATGTTAATGAACAGAATAGTACAAGATAAATAACCCTCTCAGAAGTCATAACACAGTGAATTAACAAGTCTCTCTCCCCTCTCTTATCTCTCTCTTATCTGTAGCAGATGTTCTTGCATGTTTTATTTTCCAGCTCTCTCTCTCATGAGCAGCATAGCGACAGTAACGGTTTGTGATTCTCCCGGGGGCGGGGGGGGTGTGGACATGGGCAACTCTGCACCCTTCTGCCCATCAGAACTGTTCATCCTTCATAACAAGCATTAAAATTACCAATTTTTTACCTTTAATTGACCAAATTAAGCAAATTGTTAGTAGGTGGTCCCCATTATCTTTGTCATTGGTTGGTCGAATTAATGGTATTAAGATGATAGTATTACCCAATGTTTTATATTTATTCCAACCATTACCAATTTTTTTCCTAAATCTTTTTTGATGTTACTGACTCCAAAATATCCTCGTATGTGTGGCAGAATAAAAATCCTAGACTAAACAAAAAAATATTTACAGAAGCCTAAGAAGGAGGGTGGTTTGGCTTTGCCAAATCTAATATTTTACTATTGGGCAGTTAATATTTGATATTTAATATTTTGGACACAACAATCGATTATAGCATCTTGCCCACAATGGGTAAATTTGGAATGCAAATCTGTACAAGACTTTTCATTGTTTTCAATTTTAGGATTTTTACTTCCCTTTTCTTTATCTAAATTGAATAAACAAATAACTAATCCTTTATTTAAACATACATTGCGAATATGGTTCCAATTTCGTAATTTTTTTAGCTTGAATAAGTTTGTCCTATCAAGCCCTATTATATCTAACTTTTTTTTGGCCCTCTTCTATGGATCAAGCCTTTGTATTATGGAAAATAAAAGGTATAACATGTTTTCGTGATCTATTTTTAGATAATAGTTTTATGTCCTTTGAACAGCTATCTAATAAATTTAATTCACCTTAAACACTTTTTTTAGCTCTGAATCCTTGTGAGAAGGATTTAGTAGCCACCATATATAATATGATCATGAAAATACAGCCACAAGTATCAGAAAAAATTAAGAAGGAATGGGAAAAAGAACTTCATTGTCTTATGCCCACTGAGCAGTCGGAGAAAATTTTACAATTAGTCAATTCTTCCTCTATTTGTGTTAAATATGCCCTAATACAACTTAAGGTTGTACATAGGGCTCACATGTCCAAGGATAAACTTGCTCTATTTTATTCTTGTGTTAATCCAACCTGTGACAGATGCCATTCTGAAGATGCTTCATGGACCCACATGTTTTGGTCTTGCCCTTGCTTGCAAAATTATTGGAAAGATATTTTTTGTATTATTTCAACAGTTCTGAGAATCAAATTGCAACCTATTACTGCAATTTTCGGTTTACCAGTGGTGGATAATAGTTGCTTATCCCCCTCAGCCTGGCAGATGATTGCATTTGTCACATTAATGGCTAGAAGATCTATTCTGTTGAACTGGAAAGAAATTAATTCTCCAATTATATTTCAGTGGTTTTCTCAAACTATCTCTTGTTTGAGCTTAGAAAAAATTAGAAGTGTTATCTTTGACCCTTCAGTTAAATTTGAAGAAACTTCGAGACTATTTATTCAACATTTTCATATGAGCTAAACTGACTTTCCCTGAACCTTATTTTTATTATCCTTAATTATTTTGATTGAGGTGCGGAGTTATTGACGCTACTGTGTATATTTAACATAATGCAATGGCCCATGTTGGTTAGGTTTCTTCATTTTTGTTTTTTTTTCTTATTTACTCCATTTGTCGTAATTACTATGAGTTTGGGAGGTTATTATATATGGATTATTATCTATTTGTATTTGTATTTCAACCTACTAATTATGTACTCTCAGACTCTCTGTATTCATGTTTCATTTATTTGTTTAAAATTAATAAAAATATTTAAAGAAAGAAAGACAGGCGCATAAATGTGAGGAAAATGGAGAGAGGTGGATATTATGCTGGCACAAAGAATCAGTTTAGTGGCCATTTGGTTGCTAATTTCTTTGGTTCAGCACAACATTATGGGCCGAACATTGTTGACGTACTTTCTTATGCCAACGATGTTTCAATGTGATTTCCAATTCTGTGTGTTGTTTTACCGTACCGAACTTCAGAACTACTTTCAGCATTTTGTCCAACTTTGCTAACTTATTGCTCATTTCCACAAAGGATTCCCACATCACTCCCTGGGACTGGGAGCCTTTCCCCATCACCAGGTCTGAGGAAGTGCGGGGAATCCTCTGTCGCGGTTTCCTTCTCTGTGAGTTCTGTGATTTCCTGTAAACATGGAACGAGTTGAGTGACAGACTTAGTGAAAAAGAATGGAATCAGTGATGGGACGTCCCAGTAACACTGAGCACAGGAAGAGTCACTGGGCAGCCTCTTCACCCATTCTGTAAATTACCGGGTTCGGTCATTAGCAGCAAAGCACTGACTGTGGAAATTACAAATCAGAATATTATTAGAGCCACAGAGCCCAGCAACACGGAAACAGGCTTTTCGGCCCTTCTGGTCAATACCGACCCGTTTTTGTTTTTACTGCCAACTACCTGCATAAACCTCCCATCCATGTCTTTACCCAAATTTCTCTTGTGTCTCAATCGAACCCACATCTACCACTTCCACTGGCAGCTCATTCCACACTCTCACGAACTTCTGAGTGAAGAATTCCCCTTCAGATTCCCCAAGAATATTTCACCTTCCACTCTGAAATATCAAGTGTGACAGTGGGGAAGTATGTATGGAACCGAAGGAAATAGCAGAGGTCCTTAATGAATACTTTACTACAGTATTCACTAAGAGAAAGGATCTTGGTGTTTGTAGTGATAACTTGCAGCAGACTGAAAAACTTGAGCATGTAGATATTAAGAAAGAGGATGTGCTGCAGCTTTTGGAAAGCATCGAGTTGGATACGTTCCTGGGACCGGATGAGATGTACCCCAGTCTTCTGTCGGAGGTGAGGGGAGAGATTACTGAGCCTCTGGCGATGATCTTTGCATCATCCATGGAGACGGAAGAGGTTCCAGATGATTGGAGAGTTGCGGGTGTTGTTCCTTTATTCAAGAAAGGGAGTAGAGATAGCCCAGGAAATTATAGACCATTGAGTCTTACCTCATTATTTGGTAAGTTGATGGAGAAGATCCTGGGGGGCACGATTTATGAACATTTGGAGAGGTATAATACGATTACTAATAGTCAGCATGGCTTTGTCAAGGGCAGGTCGTGCCTTACTAGCCTGATTGAATTTCCTGAGGACGTGAATAAACACGTTGATGAAGGAACAGCAGTAGATGTAGTGTATATGGAATTTAGCAAGGCATTTGATAAGGTACCCCATGTAAGGCCTATTGAGAAAGTAAGGAGGAATGGGATCCACGGGGACATTGCTTTGTGGATCCAGACGTGGCCTGCCCACCGAAGGCAAAGAATGGTTGTAGACGGGTTATATTCTGCATGGAGGACGGTCAGCACCGGAGTGCCTCAGGGATCTGTTCTGGGACCCTTACTCTTCGTGATTTTTGTAAATGATCTGAATGAGAAAGTAAAGGGATGGGTTAGTAAACTTGCTGATGACACAAAGGTTGAGGGTGTTGTGAATGGTGTGGAGGGCTGTCAGAGGATACAGCGGGACGATGATAGGATGCAAAACTGGATTGAGAAGTGGCAGATGGGGTTCAACCCAGATAAGTACGACGTGGTTCATATTGGTAGGTCAAATAAAATGACTGAGTATAGTATTAATTGTCAGAATCTTGGCAGTGCGGAGAATCAGAGGGATCTTACATTCCGAGTCCATAGGACACTCAAAACAGCTGAGCAGGTTGACTCTGTGGTTAAGAAGGCGTAAGGTGTATTGGCCTTCATAAATACTGGAATTGAATTTAGGCGCTGAGAGGTAATGTTTCAGCTATATAGGACCCTGGTCAGACCCCACTTGGAGTACTGTGCTCAGTTCTGGTCGCCTCATTACAGGAAGGATGTGGAAGCCATAGAATGGGTGCAGAGGAGATTTACAAGGATGTTGCCTGGATTAGGAAACATGCCTTATGCGAATAGGTTGAGTGAACTCGGCCTTTACTCCTTGGAGCGATGGAGGCATGAGAGGTGACCTGAAAGAGATGCTGAGGGGCATTGATCGTGTGGATAGTCAGAGGCTTTTCCCCAGGGCTGAAATGGTTGCCACAAGAGGACACGGATTTAAGGTGTTGTGTAGTAGGTACAGAGGAGGTGTCAGGGTTATGTTTTTTACTCAGAGAGTGGTGAGTGCATGGAATGGGCTGCCGTCAACGGTGGTGGCAGCAGATACGATAGGGTCTTTTCAGAGACTTTTGGATAGGTACATGGAGCTTTGGAAAATAGAGGGCTATAGGTAAGCCTAGTAATTTCTAAGGTAGGGACATGTTCGGCATATATTTGTGGGCCGAAGGGCCAGCATTGTGCTGTAGGTTTTCTATGTTTCTTTCACCCTGAACGTCTGCCCACTGCGGGGTTGAGAGAGAAGACGGGGCAGAGAGGGAAGACATTAAGGGGAGAGTGTGGTCGAGTGTGGAGCGAGAAATAGAGGGGAGTGTTTATACTGACTATCTTTCAAAAACAGTAATTGTTTGAACTTACTTGCTGCAAATTCACTATCCATTGCCTGTACACTCTCAACCAAATTATTGGTAGAGATGACAAGTTGCAGTGTTCAAAGTTCAAAGTAAATTTCATTTTCACAGAACATACATTTCACCACGTACAACCCTGAAATTCTTCTTCATGCGGGCATACGCAGCAGATCTATATAATAGTAACTGTACAAGGATCAATGAAAGATCAAGTAGAGCATAGAAGACAACAAACTGCAACAATGCAAATATAATTAAATAGCAATAAATAACGAGATCAATGAGTGTAACCCGGGGAATACCACTAGATACGGGCCTCGAGTCCAATAAACAGCCTCCCACCATCACTCTCTGCTTCCTACCGTCAAGACAACTGTGCATCCAGTGAGCCAGCTCTCCCTGGATCCCGCGTGATCTACCTTTCCACAGAATATTACCATGCTGAACCTGACGAAGCCCGAAACGTCGACTGTACTTCTTCCTATCGATGCTGCCTGCGTTCTACCAGCATTTTGTGTGTGTTGCTGCAGACCAACTCCTCACTTGAGACGACTGCCTAAACCCGTGACACAGGAAATCAAATCATTGTCACTCTATTCCAGCTGCTACATCCGGGAAGCATAAAAGCCAGGACCAACAGGCTCTGGGACAGTTTCTTCCACTGGGACATCAGACTGATGAACTCACGCTGATTTGAGAGCACTCTAGATTACATTGACTATTATATTTGTTTTAAACTATTATAAATTACTATAATTGCACATTTCACATTTAGATGATTTTTACTCCTCATGTATGTGAAGGATGTAAGAAATGAACTCCATTCAATTCAATTTCTGATTCCGTTTCTGACCTGCTCACCTCCGGGTATCCTCCGTCAACAAGCTTCTTCCTCAGTCACCGTCTGTGAGATTATAAAAAGGAATTAAAACAATCTATCAGACAGCTTCTGTACCCCTTTACCCCTGAACATGTTCCTCTATTAAAACTCTCTCTTTAGCCCCTTGCCTACTCCCCTTCCCTTTCAGACTCCCGATATGCCACCAGATCTGAATCCACTCTAAGGACATTGATATCTCACAGGAGGCTGTCCTTCTCTGATGCAGAGGTCAGTGACCCCATTTCCAATCTGCACTCGCTGTTCATGACGGTGACAGCTGTTCCCAGACTCTGGGGCTCTGTAACAAACACAATCTTAACAGCAAGGTTGGACAGTTCCTGTAATTAATATGAAGAGAGGATTGATGTTTCCTGAATCTGTTCCCAGACTCTGGGGCTCTGTAACAAACACAATCTTAACAGCAAGGTTGGACGGTACCTGTAATTAATATGAAGAGAGGATTGATGTTTCCTGAATCTGTTCCCAGACTCTGGTGCTCTGTAACAAACACAATCTTAACAGCAAGGTTGGACGGTACCTGTAATTAATATGAAGAGAGGATTGATGTTTCCTGGAAGGACCCGCGAGCTCAGCTGGCTGACCCAATTCACCAGATCCTCCCTTGTTTACAACTTAGTTTGTCACGAAATTTCCTATCATCCCACCTTCACCCAACAGACCCCAACCCACCTACGACCACACACCATTCCAACTACTCACCCCACACACACACGTCCATCCATAACCTCTACCCACACACAGACAGATCCCCTTTACCCCAAACCCCTTGGGGATCCACAACTAACTGATCCCACAGCCCGTTCTCCATCGCAAAGCTAAAACCGCGGCAGCGGGACAGGATATCACAGAACCTCCAGCCGTCCGGCAGAGCTCAGTCCCGGCCCTTCACACCGCAACCGGCCCCCGATTTACACAAACCCGGTAATAGCTCCTTCCTCAGCGCCACCCGGACGGTACAACAGGGGTCAATGCTTGGTGTCGCAGCGCGCCTGCGCATCTCCGAGGGTCCAACGGCGCCACCAATGGCTCGATGTTCCCACAGCGCAGAGAGCTCGGCCGTCCGGTATATTGAATTAGTAACTGGACATTCGCCCCGTCAGTCCTGTTCCGTCATTCTCTATGATCACAGTAAGACTGTGATCTCAGTGACAGATTCCCGCGGCCGTCTGCAACACATCACTCCCTTGCCTGTCAATAATCTGTGTTCTGCGGAATTAAACACATTAAACACTTTTTCTTTGAGGAAGCGAATTCCAAAGACGTACTAATTCCACCTCAGAAAAATAACCTCATCTATCTTCACTTGTTTCAGCTAACCCTATAGTAGCAAAGATGTTCTCGATATTCCTGTTCAGAATCCGCGTGATGTTCAATGTCTACAGCAAAAGCATAATTCATTTATGTAATCACCAGCGGATAAAATCTCCTCACCTCCATCTAAATAACAGCGAATGCAATCAAATACCCATCGTAATCGAATACCAGCGAATACAGCGCAGTGGTCAGCATTGAAATGGACGGGGAACAACAGGAGAAGACCCCGGATATGCACTCCGTGGCCACATTATTAGGGACAGGAGGTTCATGGTAAAGTGCCCACTGAGTGTAGAATTTGCTATTTTTATCTACGGCCAGTGAGAATTACCACAATATTTGTTAATATAAATATCACTGCCAGAGCTTCCTCGTCTTCCCTAAAAAACAGACACATACAGAATAATCGAGCACACAGATCCGTGAAGCCGTACGATTTCAATGATAATATTGATATGGTAGAAATATTAGAAATATTGCCGTTACAAGTATGCTTATTAAAACATCATAACACTGCCGAATACAGTCCATGTTCCTACCTGATGCAGAAGACCTGGGTCTGGTTTCACCGAATCCAAGTATCTGAATTTTATGTCCCTAACAGTAAGTGAACACACCCTGAGCAATGTTCATTTGGTAACACGCTCATAAACCTGAACTTCAGTCTATTCAGCATGTAACGCCACACCTTATTCCACAACGCTTGTGTTAAACCACACAAAAACTCACCTTGCTTGAATTAGTCTTTCTAACTTGTGGTCCGAAGCAGAATTAATACTGAAGTGGGCGACATTTTACCACCTCCATAGGGGAATCATAACCCGCATCCTGGTTCCGTTTGGTTGCTGCTATCACATTGAATTTATTGTTCACCCAGGGACCAGTTTATTGTCAGATTATAATCTCCAGCAACAGCTCAGGGCAAAGATCGCTGCGGGTTTATTGCACAGAGACAGCAGAAGGAAGGGCGCTCTCCACTCTGATGGAATGTTATGCATTTGAAATAATCTTCTCTTTCGTTCAGTGGACATTCCCTTTCTACAGATTTAACTGTGCCCCGGTAGCCTGGACATGCACTGATATTAAGTTGGTCCTTTTAAAAGCCATCTTTAACAGTTCTCCGCAGTTGTAACATTTTGGTAATGGGCAACTCGGAAGCGGCTGTGCCAAGATTACCATCTTACAGAGATAACTACTCGTCAAAGTCGACAGCAAGACAAGGATGCCCTTCTCCTTCAGTTTGTTGTTCACTGACTGGAAACGAATTGTTGGATTACAGCGCCATCATATGAAATTTAGACCATTTCCCGGCTGCTGAATTTGCCTGACATCGCATTTAATTTACACCTACATCAAACGTTTTTTATCAGTGACGGATGGAAAAACTCTGAACATTAAATTCACTGGGTCTCTTATTTGGCGGAGGCTGCTGCTGGCATATTGGATTAGTAGCAGGGCATTCGGCCTCTCAGTCCTGTTCCACCATTCTCTGATTCTCTGATCTCAACTGAACTCTAATTTCAGCGGCCCAAGCCTGCACAGCCTGCAACAGGTCACTCCCCTGACTGTCAAGAAACTGACTGTGTCTTGCGGAATTAAACATTAAAAAAAAAACTCCTGCTTTTTTTTTCCTTTGAGGAAGAGAATTCCAAAGACACACTATTCCCCCTCGTAAAAATAATCTCGTCTATCTTCACCTGTTTGAGTTTCCCTTACAACAGCAAACATATTGTCCACATTGCTGGCAAGATGTCTCGTCATGTTACGTATGAATAGCAACCGCTCAACTCATTTATGTAAACAAGCGGATAAAGTCTCCTCTCATTGATATAAATAGCAGCGAATACTATCGCCTCCCAACCTTTATCTACGAATACAGTAAAAAATCCGACATTCATTCAATTTCTCAGACACCTCCCTCTGCAACAGAATCCTAGAATTCCTGAATGGGTGACCTCAGTCAGTCCTGAACGGGAGCAGCATCCCCAAAACCATCACACTGAGCAGGCACCCCGCCAGGCTGTGCTCAGTCCACTGCTGTTCACTCTCCAGACCCACGACTGTGCTGCAACACACAGCTCGAATTACATAATCAAGTTCGCCGATGACACGACCGTGGTGGGTCTCATCAGCATGAACGACGAGTCAGCTTACAGAGAGGAGGTGCAGCGGCTAACGGACTGGTGCAGAGCCAACAACCTGTCTCTGAATGTGAACAAAACAAAAGAGATGGTTGTTGACTTCAGGAGGGAACGGAGCGACCACTCCCCGCTGAACATCGACGGCTCCTCGGTAGAGATCGTTATGAGCATCAAATTTCTGGGTGTTCACGGGGCGGAGAATCCCAGCTGGTCCCTCAACATCAGCTCGATAGCAAAGGAAGCCCAGCAGCGTCTCTACTTTCTGCAAAGGCTGAGGAAAGTCCATCGCTCACCCCTCCATCCTCATCACATTCTACAGGGGTTGTATTGAGAGCATCCTGAGCAGCTGCATCATAGCCTGGTTCGGAAATTGCATAATCTCGGATCGCAAGACCCTGCAGCGGGATAGTGAGGTCAGCTGAGAAGATACTCGGGGTCTCTCTTCCCGCCATTACGGACATTTACACTACACGCTGCATCCACAAAGCAAACAGCATCATGAAGGACCCCATGTACCCCTCATACAATCTCTTCTCCCTCCTGCCATCTAGGAAAAGGCACCGAAGCATTCGGGCTCTCACGACCAGACTATGTAACAGTTTCTTCCCCCAAGCTATCAAACTACTCAATACCCAGAGCCTGGACTGATACCTTACTGCCCTACTGTCTTGTTTATCATTTATTGTAATGCCTGCACTGTTTTGTGCACTTTTTGCAGTCCTGGGTAGGTCCGTAGTCTCGTGTAGTTTTTTTTTTTAACGTAGTGCAGTCTAGTTTTTGTACTGTGTCATCTAACACCATGGTCCTGAAAAAGCGTTGTCTCGTTTTTACAATGTACAGTAGCAGCAGTTTTGGTCGAAATGACAGTTAAAAGTGACTTGACTCGACTTGAAAATTGATGCAAATTCTTATTCAGTGCGTCCACCATTTTATTATCCCCCATTACTGTCTCTCGATCATCGCTTTCCACTTTCGCCTCGCTCGTAGACTTTGTGTATCTGAACAAAAAAACTTTTGGTATCTTCTTTAACCATATTGGCTAGCATTATGTAGCATTCCTTCTTTAACTTTTCAATGAGTTTTATTTTGCCTTCTGCTGGCATATAAAATTTCCCAATCATTTAACTTCCCGCTAATACTTATTGTATTGCATGCCTTCTCTCTGCCTATGATGTTGGCGTTGAATAGTTTTCTGTGCCAGGGTTGTATCATCTTCCTTTATAACACATCTCCAATTTGGAGAGTATATATTGTGTGCTTTCGAAATTCCTTTCGGAAACTACAGACTGTTCTGCTGTCATGCCTGCCTGTGTTCTTTTCCAATCGATTCTGGCGAACTCCTCTCTAATGGCTTTGTAATTCCCTCTACTCCACTGTAATTTTGATGCATCCTTTTTTTTCAATTTTGAGAGTGAGTTCGATCATATCGTGATCATTTTCACCAAAGCCCTCTGATCAATTCCGGCTCATTACACAGTATCTCCCGGTGGGCTCAACCTCGAGCTGCTCTGAAAAGCCACCGCGCAGGCATTCTCGAAATTCTGTCCCTTGGAGTCCAGGATCAACATGATTTTCCCAGTCATGCGCAATATTTTAAACCCTCATGACGATTATCATACTGCCCTTTCGGCAGGCGTTTTCTATCTCATGTTATATTTTGTAGACCAAATCCGTATTCTGGTTTGGGTTGTCTGTAAATATAACTCACATAATGGTGTTTTTCCTCACAGTTCGTTATTCTATCCACAAGGATTCAACACCTTGCAACCCCATATCACCTCTTTTAAATGATTTAATTTCACATTTAACCAACAGAGCAACACTGCCCCTTCTACATTCTTGGCTAGCCTTTTACTGCAATGTATATCATTGACATTCTCCCAGTTATAAGCAACGATTCAGTGATTCTTACAACATCCTATACTCGTATTCCAATATGAAACTCTGCGAGAAGTTCTTCAACCATGTCCAGTACACTACGTGCATTCAAATAGAACGCCTTCAGTCCAGTATTCACCCATTCCCATTTTCCTCGCCTTTTCCGCTCCATCTTATCCGATTGAAGGCAATTTTGTTTAAACCCCCCCAGGAAATTCCAGCCTACCTGCCCGCCAGCACATTAGGCTCTTCTGATTCAAGAGTAACTCGTCCCTTTGGTAAAGATCGTTCCCTCTCCAGAATCTCCTCCAGAAACTGCAACACGATCTCATTCTAGTCGTCAATGTCATTTGACTAAAACGGCAATAAATCGTCCCTGTGTTCGATTACCCTAGCGACAATCAGCACACTTCAAAGATTATCTGTCCGACGTTAGTGGATGGTCGCATATCCGAGTCCTGTGATAGACACCAGCTGCTCATACGACCATCTTCCACCAACTCACATAACTGCATGTACCCGTGATCGGTGAGGTGGAGGGTGGAAGTGGGATAAGCAGGTTTGCTAACCATGTTTGCTCAAATGTGACCTGCAGTCTAGCGGAGGAAAGGAGATCTTTACAACTCTTTTATTTGGTCCATCTGCAAAAATAAAAATCTGGGCATTTTCCAGTGGAGAAGCGGATAAAGAACCTAAAGTATGAAAACGGTGCAACTTGTTTTCAGTGGTGCAGATAATGGAACACACCGGGAAAAATAAAAATATCCTGTTTACTTCACTTACAGCTTTCTTCAGATGTATTTTTTCTGATGTCCAAAGGTGTCAATGATGTAGTAAATATAATTGTTAACATATATTCTCTGCGTCTAAAGATACGTTTAACACGTTTAACATATTGTGAATACTGCAAATAAATGTCGTTTCAACTAGGCTATGCACAAAAAGAAAGGTAATTATTTCACATCACATATCTGATTAATTACTGTCAGAAATAGATCTAGCTAACCCTTTATAGTTCAGCACATGCAGAAATATAGAACACGCCACGGGTTTGTATAGAATGAAATAACACACATTATTGATAATGATTTTGCAATAATTAGAAATGTTTGCTACAACAGGAGTGAACATTCAAGACAGAGTTCTCTGGAAAAGGGGACGGATGTGAAACACGGTCTTGATCTTCGCCGATCACAATCAGACTCATCTCTGGGACTTTATGAACAGCCACTCTCTGGAATGGAACTACAGATCAGCGGACAGGAAGCAGAGTCAAACACAAGGAAATCTGCAGATGCTGGAAATTCAAGCAACACACACAAAACGCTGGTGGAACGCAGCAGGCCTTGCAGCATCTATAGGAAGAAGTACAGTCGACGTTTTGGGCCTTGCCTGTTCTCCATCTCCCTCTGGTGCTCCCTCCTCCTTTTTTTCTCCCCAGGATTTCCGACCCATGATCCAGTCCCATGATCCTTTCCCTCTCCCTTTTGCCAATCAACTTTCCAGCTCCTCGCCCTCCTGTCTTCTATCATTTAGGATTCCCCTTACCCCTCCCACTTTAAAATCCCTTACTATCTTTTCTTTCAGTTCGTACTGACGAAGGGTCTCGGCCCGAAACGTCGACTGTACTTCTTCCTACTGACGCTGCCTGGCCTGCTGCGTTCCACCAGCATTTACTGCGTGTTGCGGGAAGCAGAGTGTAATAATGGAACGCCGGAATGATCAGGGGCTCTTTATTTCAATAAGTAAAATGGCCTACACTTTCAAACAGGTCGCTGCTCACACTGAAGTTATCATTGCTTGAATTACATCACTGTCACTGCTGTTCAACTTCAGCCGACTGAACTGAGATGATGATCTCACTACTGGCCTCGCGGATAAACGTCATTACTATTTCACGCCCATCGTTGACCATGTTACTCATGTTGTTGTGTCTGGAGTCTTAAATCTGATGGCAGTGATGATGTCAGTGCGATTCCTGGTCACTCGCTGAACTCCATTCCAAAGACACCAATAATTGAAATTCCTCCTCTATGCATAGAATTCAATTGGTGATTTATTCACTGCTGTTGTGAACATTGCAGCCAGCTGATTTTCGATTCTCCAGATGAATGTGATCAGCAGAGTGCAATCCTGTTTTCTGTACATTACTCGTTTCGTTTTTAACTGCGTGGACCGCAATGACAATACTGCTCAAAATGACAGCGGAACTAGCAGCATAGGTAGAGAATGATTCCAGCTGCTACTGTCCTGCAGCTTCACCGCTAATCTCTAAAGCAGGATTACCGCCTACACCGTGCACTGGATTTTCCCTTAAGAGTGCAGTTCATATAGCGTTATCATAATGCTAAAAGATTGGAATTTGTCAAATTGCATCTGGTCTGGTTTTTATGCAGTATAGGTATCCACTGCGCACTAGATTGGAAATTATATCAAATGCACATCAAAAGATAGTTTTTTTTTTACAGAACGAGCGACGAGGCGAAGTGATTTAAGGTCGCAGTAATGCAGTTTCGTGGAGACACGATACTCATTTCAACTTTAGCTTCCACGCAGACGATGGATTCCAGGCAATACTCTACCTGTCTACCATAAACATATGCAGTGGATAAATCATAATCAGCATTTACTACATTACATCGTCACAGGTTACGAAGGACAGGTGTAACAATATTCATAATATCAATGGCCGCTCACACGCCGGCAAATATAAAAGCTGTTTGTTCAGCGAGAAACAAACTCAACAGTCAACACCTCAGCATTTACATCATTGATGGGATTTCCTGTACTCTAAACAGCATGATCATATGCTGATTTTTTTTCGCAAGAATATCAGTAAACACTGAAGTTGTTGCGGAAGAACGTTTATTGTGTTTAATTTTTATCATTATATTGGGCAGGGGTAGCACACCGAATAGACCCGAGAAAGCGCAGGCTGGTGGGTTGGCAAGTTTGCAGACGACACACAGGTTGGTCGTGTAGAGGATTGTTGAAGATTGCAGAGAGACATTGATAGGATGCAGAAGTGGGCTAAGAAGTGGCAGATGGAGTTCAACCCGGAGAAGTGTCAGGTGTTACACTTTGGAAGGAAAAACTCCAAGGCAGAGTACAAAGTAAATAGCAGGATTATTGTAAGTGTGGAGGAGCAGAGGGATCTGGGTACATGTCCATAGATCCCTGAAAGTTGCTTCACAGGTAGGTAGGGTATTTAAGAAAGCTTATGGGTTGTTAGCTTTCATAAGTCGAGGGATAGGGTTTAAGAGTGGCGATGTAATGATGCAGCTCTATAAAACTCTGGTTAGGCCACACGTGGAGTATTGTGTCCAGTTCTAGTCGCCTCACTATAGGAAGGATGTGGAATCATTGGAAAGGGTACAGAGGAGATTTACCAGGATGCTGCCTGGTTTAGAGAGTATGGATTATGATCAGAGATTAAGGGAGCCAAGGCTTTCCTCTTTGGAGAGAAGGAGGATGAGAGGAGACATGATAGAGGTGTACAAGATATTAAGAGGAATAGGCAGAGTGGACAGCCAGCGCCTCTTCCCCAGGGCACCACTGCTCAATACAAGAGGACATGGCTTTAAGGTAAGGAGAGGGAAGTTCAAGGGGGATATTATAGAAAGTTTTTTTTTTACTCAGAGTGGTTGGTGCGTGTAATGCACTGCCTGAGCTAGTGGTGGAGACAGATACACTAGTGAAGTTTAAGAGACTACTAGACAGGTATATGGAGGAATCTAAGATGGGGGGGGGGATTATATGGGATGCAGTGTTTGAGGGTCGGCACAACGAAGGGCCTGTAATGTGCTGTACTATTCCATGTTCTTATCACACAGGGTTACACATCAGTAGGACTAAAGGGATTCTTTGCACACACACCGAAGAAATTTGGGATTAATACGTCAAATCAAAATGTGATTGCTGTTCAGTTGATTAGCATATAAAGAACCTGAAGTTACATAATCATCTGCCGTTTGTATTCAATGGCTGGACGTAAGGGTGCCTACAGGAGCATGCAATGATATATTTCTTCGGCACTTACTCTGCAATGGTTTATTGAACGTTACACGACTGTGCTTGCCTGACTTTTTTTTGTTGCAAAGAAATATGTTTAATAGAACATATATACTTTTAATCAAAATTTTCCCAGCTTGAAACACATCCTTTTTCAAATTTATTGCTATCGACAATTCGAATAAACGTACCCGTTCCGCTGCTTCTAGATCTCTAAGCTGAATTCTAAGGGAATTCATTGCAAACGCAACAGAGATAAATAACAGTCAGGAAGAGAAGTTTTAATTCAGCCTTTGCAGGCTTACAAATATACCATGTCTGTGGAAAATGAAAACAATTCTAGTTTCCATAGACTTTGTTGAAATGCCATAGGATTGCGGACCCTGCTCAAGTGAGAGGAAACATTCCAAGGAACAGAATAAAGAGGAAAAAATAATAATAAAATAATCCGAATAACACATTTAGAGCACTGTTGGATGTTTATTTCTGTGTGATCTTCAATCGAGGGTAAATTGTACAAAGTTACAGCGACACGTTTGCTTGCCAACAAATACAAAGTCACTTTATAGAAAAATGCTGATTCTGCCTGGATTAAAGCGCATCCTATCACTCCGACACATTGCAGACAGCGGAACCGCATCATCGGCCATACAGTGGAAATCTCTGTCTGTCTGCGGCCTGGGCTTTGTATGCGGTGTGGGGAGGCTTATGATAATCGGCCATACAGTGGAAATCTCTGTCTGTCTGCGGCCTGGGCTTTGTATGCGGTGTGGGGAGGCTTATGATCATTGGCCATACAGTGGAAATCTCTGTCTGTCTGCGGCTTGGGCTTTGTATGCAGTGTGGGGAGGCTTATGATCATCGGCCATACAGTGGAAATCTCTGTCTGTCTGCGTCCTAGGCTTTGTATGCGGTGTGGGGAGGTTTATGATCATCGGCCATACAGTGGAAATCTCTGTCTGTCTGCGGCCTGGGCTTTGTATGCGGTGTGGGGAGGGTTATGATCATCGGCCATACAGTGGAAATCTCTGTCTGTCTGCGGCTTGGGCTTTGTATGCGGTGTGGGGAGGGTTATGATTATCAGCCATACAGTGGAAATCTCTGTCTGTCTGCGGCCTGGGCTTTGTATGCGGTGTGGGGAGGGTTATGATTATCGGCCATACAGTGGAACTCTCTGTCTGTCTGCGGCCTGGGCTTTGTATGTGGTGTTTGGAGGCTTATGGACTGTAAGGAAACGACTTGACTTTTCTTGCTAATTTGTTTCAACAGCAGCAGGATTTTACAGGAAAGTGAGACACAGTGCCCATGTTGAAGATTGGTAATCTACTAGTATATCAGGCTGACATGAAAAATAATAATCAGCCTCTTGTGAAACCACAGAAAAACCGTCGCAAAGAATACTTATTGACCACTCAGTGCTCTGATCCGCATTGCGCTGGAGGGAACCCAGTTGCCGACAGTTAACTCCATCGTTATTGTCGCTGTATCTCTCTCTCTCTCTCTCTCTCTCTCTCTCTCTCTCTCTCTCTCTCTCGCTCTCTCTCTCTCTGTGTCTCTCTCTGTCCCCCTCTCTCTCTCTCTCTCTCTCTCTCTCTCTCTCTCTCTCTCTCTCTCTCTCTCTCTCTCTCTCTCCCCCCCCTTTCCCTCTCTCTCCCTCCCTCCCTTTCCCTCCCTCCCCCCCCAATGTTCCCTTTAAACTGTCGCCCTTCACCCTTAACCGGTGTCCTCTGATTTTTTCTCTCCCCTGGCCTCAGTGTAAAAAGCCTGCTTGCATTCACTCTATCTATACCCATCATAATTTTACATACCTCTATCAAGTTTCCCTTCATTCTTCTACACTCAATAAAATAAAGTCCTGAACTATTTAATACGTGTTACTGAAAACGGGAAGGAAGGATGGGCAATGTTGTGTACTTATTGCTGTACTTCAGAGCAGGGCGGGGAGGGGGTGCCTCGGGTCATTGCTCAAGAGCGCAAAGCATTGAGCGCTTTGCACGGTTTCTGTGGTGTAGTGGTTATCACATTCGCTTTACACGCGAAAGGTCCCCAGTTCAATCCCGGGCAGAAACATTGTTTGGGCTTCGGTGCTTCAAATGAACTTGAGACTCAACTTTTCAGTTTGTGCTCAAGTTTACAGTCATGAGCATCCAGGTGTAAATATAATGAACATTCGCTTTTCCAGCAGTAGCGCATTGTATTTCAAACCTGGCAAAGGTAAATTAAAGAAAGAATAATTAATAGAAATTATATATAATTTCCAGGAGAACATAAACGGATTTAAACCTAAGGAGGTTCGTGGATAACGTACACTGCGTAACGAGAGAATCAGCCTTCAAACCTATTGTCATGTATTGTCGCATGAGGATGCATTGTGGTTTCAACGGAGCTCGCATCTCAAATGTTCCCATTCAGACAAACATCAGGAAGAATAAACGTGTGCTGCAAAATTTCAAACCTACTTTAAAATGTTAAATCGCTTTCTTTTTCCTCCTCCTGTATTCTACTCCTTCCTAGTCCCACCATACAAACTCTCTGTTCAAATTCTCCACCGGGGTCTTCTAGGTTCCACCTTTTCCGTCTGCCTCTTCCGCACCCCCCCACTCTCTCTCTGTGTGTGTGTGTGTGTCTCTCTCTCTCTCTCTCTCTCTCTCTCTCTCTCTCTCTCTCTCTCTCTCTCTCTCTCTCTCTCTCTCATTCTTCCCTTCCTCCGCTTGTCTACCTTTCTTGTCCACCTGCTACTCCTGTCGAACATGAGAGCACATTTGCACAGATGGCTGACAGTCCTTTTCTGTCTCATAAAACCTCTACTTTCCACGCTAATGCCGCTCTCTTTCAGAACCGCTGTTTCCTTCCATTCATCTTACACCAGCCAAGATGGATCAAATGTGATTTTGACTAATTTACCGCTTTGCTAACCCGGGTGTTTTAAGGAAAATGCATATATTTGCTCATTTTGGACTTATTTCCACCTCAAACTGTGTTAAACCAGTGCAGTGGGATATTTTTAAAATTTATTTTAGTAATTTCAGGATATGTGGCCACAGCAGCATTTATCTACACACTTCTTCCTCAGCCACCTGGTAGACCAAGGGTTAACTCTTCCTATAGCTTTGCGGAAAATAATTAGAGTCTTTTCAGGGTAGGCTGCTGACGTCACCGGAGATTATTTTTCTCTCTGTTTAATAAGAGCCCCGTTCACTCGGTTCCCCCAGTTTCAGCGAGAGCAGCTTCCCCTGCCACGGACAGATAACCGGAGCTGCAGTGTCAGGGAGAGTGAGGACGGATTGGCTCGTTCTGTCATGGATCGGAATCCGGGAAGCGCAGCCTGGAATATAACGGGAAATGGGAGAAGTGTCTTCTGGATGTTACCATATATCTCTGCAGACTATTGGGTGCCGGTAGATTTTCGAGTTACATATGTTCTCGTCGCCATTCAAGTGGTTTTCTTCCCCGTCCTCGCCATTATTGCTCTTCCTGGTGAGTCTCTCTTTAACACGTCACCGCATTTTTCTTATCACGTGTACCTCTCATTATAATAATTAATGATGCTGTCGCACTACAATGTGTTAATTAAACAAACCTTTTTCCTATGCACTTTAGTGGTTTTCTGTCCTGACGATCTCTGTTCAAGAAGAATATGTGGTGGCAGTGGTGTTGATCCAGAGCAGGTTTACGAGAATGGTTCAGCGATTAAACGATCTCACGTATGAGGCGCGTTTGATGGCCCTGTGCCCGTATTCGCGTAATTTAAGCGGTTGTTAACTGAGACATCAACGTTTATGTAGAGAAGGCAAGAAGACAGTTTTGGAAGGGAAACACGTCAATCCTGATTGAGTAGCTTATGGTCCTGTGGCGTGGTCAGGCTGGCTCAGTTAATGCTCCGGGTGTAATGGTTAAATTTCTGACGAGTGAACTTACTGACAGTCGCTCAGCACAGCAGCCTACCACCGAGACGTTGAACCATTGCATATAAAAATGGATCTCCGCTTTCCATTCACTTTCTCCTCGCCGCGAGAATGTCTGCTATGAATCAAGATTTTGTTTCCGCTCACTTGAGGGTCAATTGCAATTAAACTGGGTTCCAACCCCTAGTCTTTCCGTGGCTAATCGGTCTGATCGGTCATCTGTAGTCCAGGATTTCCGTGAACTTAACCAGGTCCCTCCGCTGTCAGGACCTTCGGCCGTGGCGACCACATTATCGAAGTGTCATTCGCATTTTGGCTCCTATCTCGCCCTATAGGCTTGCGGGAGTTCCTCAGAAAACGTCGTTCGTTCCTCACGTTTCCACATTGGCTGTCGTTCAGCAGCGGCATTACATTCTCTAAACTGTGAGCATTTATCTTAATGGCTCCGCTTCCGCGCGTTTTGCGTTCGCCAGCTCTGTGTCCACATTTCTTTTGCTATCGTTTCAGTTGGCAGCGTGAGGCTGCCGCAGAATTGTGTTTGATAAATCGTCTAATTATCTGCCTTCCAGCAGAAAGAATGACGTTAGTGTGACGACCCCTCCTCCGTTTCTCTCTGATCATCTCCAACAACATCGGTCGGATTAGAAAGTTAATAAATTCGTTAGTTCCTTTCCAACTTCCATGTGCTGACCGAGGTGCCGCTGAAGCAAAGGAAGCTTTGTCTCCGGAATATAATCACTGGTTGCATCTTCTGGCTCTGGCCACCCTCCTGCCCACTGTGTTCATCAAATGCATTTTCCGATTGGGACCCAAAAATTGTACAATGCAATGATCTTTAATATATATTTTCACGCCAGCTGCATTTGACCGTGTGTAAAACCTAAGGAACATATTTCTGAAAACATGATTTTTTTCCCCCTGAAAACATGATAGACCACTGTAATGACGTATTGCTCTGGTGACAAATGAACTTCATTGTTGCTGGAAAAAAAAGGCATTTTAGAGACATTAATGACTGGCATAGGATGGTAAAGGCAGAAGTCCAAGGAGGAGCTGGTGAGACTCGTGGCACGATTTCAAGGTAATACTCCCTCAATATTGACAAACAGGAAGTGTTTGAAAATAAGGCTTTGGACTACAACTCCAACACCCTGAATAAGGATCGGTTCGGGAATCTGCGCCTCAGACAGAGATGGTGGGTGTCAAGAATAATTATTTCACGGAGATTCCGCGGAGCATCATTCGGATCTTTTTCCCTCAGCATGTACGGAATTTCACAACCATCGGCCGTCGTTATCTGTGTTCTTCGCTTTCCGTTTCGTTGCTGATATTCGATCGAACAGATTGCACTCAGATTACACTACTTTGCAAAACTTTAATTTTATTCAATTGGTAATCGCTACGATTATATTATTCCGTCAGGTACAGTCACTTCAATCATTGACACACATTACACTCGTTTTAAGAGAACTCTTACTGTTTTATTTACCCTGATGGTTTATTCTGTTTGGCAGTGAACATGGTGACCATATTCATCCTGTCTCGGGGAAAGTGCGGCCTCTCCAGAGTTGTCACGTGCTATCTGGTTGCCATGGCAGTGGCGGATCTTCTGGTTCTTATCCTGGACCTGATATTGAGCAAGATTCCACTTACGTACATTCATCCCTTCGTCTTCACCCGCTCAATGCCCAAGGGGTGTAATATCCACGCTGCTCTGATTTACACCGCAACCGACTGTTCCGTCTGGTTCACCGTCACGTTCACCTTGGATCGGTTTGTCGCCATTTGTTGCCAAAAGATGAAAACAAATTATTGCACGCGGAAAACCGCGGCCGTGGTTTTGGGGACTGTGACTGTGATCAGCAATTTGAAGAATATTTACTGGTATTTTCGACTGTCAAAGGAATACACATGGATAATTGCTCCATTCATTTGTCAACAGAGGTATCATTATTACAAATTCACGAATCAAATTGATCTATTTTATTCCTTCCTCACCCCTGTACTCCCATTTGTGCTGATTCTGCTGACGAACGGCCTCACTGTCAGGCACGTCTTAATCACCAGCAGATCCCGCGGGAGACTCAGAGTTCCCGGTAACGGACAGAGCGCCAGAGACCCGGAGATGGAGAAACGCAGGAAATCCCTTGTTTTATTGCTGATGGTCTCGGGTAATTTCATCCTGCTGTGGGCACCTTACAGTGTGTTCTCTGCGTGGGATCGGCTGAATTATCTTCCCATGCGTTTTCTTCCGCCAGATTCCCTTCTAGAGCTGGGCATCATTCTGCAGCTTTTGAGCTGTTGTACAAACACGGCCCTTTACGCCGTTACACAGGCCAAGTTCAGGGAGCAGCTAAAGAATGTGGTAAAATCTCCGCTTGCCCTCATTGTTCCGAAAAAGTCGTGACTTAGCGGCGTCGCCCGTCCGGATACCACTATATATTGCGGGCACTTTCTGTCCCTCTTGGCCCGGCGCTATCCTTATTCCTGTCACACCTCACAAGCGGAAATTGCATAGACAAGCCCCTTATGCAGCTGCAATGCTGGTCCCGAATTCGCTGGCTCATTTCCCTTCTCTGCTCTACTGATTGTAGTGCATTTCGCCCCATGGCTCCACAGTACATTCCTCTGTCCTCCCGATTCGTTGGTCCAGCTGCAAGGCCATATTCCTGCGAGGACATCCGTGTTCCCGAAACAACCTGTTCATTCCCGACAGTGGCGGCTGAATTGCCATCGACCACTGAATTGGTGCCTCTTCCTGCAGCCACGCTGAGCTCGTCAGTCTCATGTACCCGGCCTACAACTTGCCACACCGCCCTCAGATCAGATTGTACCCGTTCTGATACCAATCTTGTCTCTCGATCTCTCTGTTCCCAACTCAATGGAGAGATTATCTACCGACATATTTTACAAAGCCATGCTACTGACTCCAACAGTTATCCTGACGATACTTTCTGCCAAACGGACACTCGCCAAAGTGCTATTCCATTCTATCATTTCCTTTGATGAGAATTTCATCTCCAGACATTTTACAGTCAATGGAGATTCCCTTCCGCCACGATCGATGCTGCTATCACCATTCTCTGACGCATTTCCCCCAGGTACCATCACTCCATCCCACCCAGAATAATAAAAAAGGATTGGGTCTCCTTGTCCTCAGGTAACACGCCACGAGCCTCCGCATGCAAGATATTTTACCGTAACTTCCACCATCTCCATAGCCACTCTACCACCAGGCACGACTTTCCCTCCCCCATCTCCGGTTTCTGCTGATCGTCCTCTGCGCGACTCCATTGACTACCAGCGGTCCGCACAAGTCTCCCTTATTCCTGTAACCGTACTGCAGACATTATTTCCAGCAGGTACTGGTTATTCCTGGACAACGGAGATCACATTGGCGACATACTGCATTTCCAGTGTCCGCTGTATTGCAAGAAATAAAATGCTGATACTCCATCCAGCTACAATCGTTAAAAACCCACTGTCATCAATGATGTCATTTACAATCCCCGTTGCCGCGGACAGAATTGTCCTGAAAGTTGTTATGGGCTAGATATTATCGAGTTTGGAGGAGAGATATTTTTGAACAAGGGCCCCATTGAGTGCCCACACGGACAGAGGGAGATAGGAACATTATTTGTTGTTATTCTGATCTCAATAATATCGGGAATAGCCCAAAATGTTCACAGAAAAAGCTCGCTGTTTTATTTTTAAGTATCACATGGTATTGTGTTTATACTTGGAGGGATCTGATGTGACCGGGTCTTTTCACGATACATAAATAGTTCTACTAGTGGTGACATTTTCACACATGAATCAAACTGCTTATCCTGTCAATCTCAAACATAACGATAATACCTGAATACGAACACGTCCGTCAGCTAAACCATACTACTAAACATGAATCGCAGATATCAGTGGCAGTAAGGACAGTGGTCATCCAGACCCAACTCAGATTAGATTCGAATAAAAGTGTTGAACTGGTAATTGTCGCTGAACGGATAACAGGTACAGTGCCTGTAAACATATTCACATCCCCCGCCCATCCACCCCTCCCCCACTTTGAAGACCTTGTAGCCATAGGCACTCGCATGGATCCCGGCTATTCCTGCCTTTTTATTGGCTACGTGGAACGGTCCGTGTTCCAAGCCGACAGCGGTGTCACTGTCCGAAATCTCCCGCGGGACACTGACGACAGCATTGCTGCTGCTTCCTGGACGCTGCTCGTTGATTTCATCAACCAGCTCCAATTTCCAACACGCCTTTAGTTTTACCTGATCCATTTCCAATCTCTCTTTCTCTGTCTTCCGAGCCAGCTCATCTACTGTCGTACATCATAAGTCCATCGACTCACACAATTACCTGAACTATACTTCTTCCCATAGAACCATTGAACCATAGAACACTACAGCACAGTACAGGCCCTTCAGCTCTCTATGTTGTGCCGACCCATGTAATCCTTTAAAAAAGTACTAAACCCACACCACCCCATAACCCTCCATTTTTTTTCATTTATGTGCCTGTCCAAGAGGCTCTTAAATACACTTCATGTTTTAGCCTCCACCACCATCCCTGGCAAGTCATTCCAGGCACTCACAACCCTTCGTGTAAAAAACTTACCCCTGATTTCTCCCCTAAACTTCCCTCCCTTAATTTTGTACATATGCCCTCTGGTGTTTGCTATTGGTGCCCTGGGAAACAGGTACTGACTATTCACCATATCTATGCCTCTCATAATCTTGTAGGTCTCTATCAAGTCCCCTCTCATTCTTCTACACTCCAACGAGAAAAGTCCCAGCTCTGATAAGCTTGCTTCATATGACTTGTTCTCCAAACCAGGCAACGTCCTGGTAAATCTCCTCCGCACCCTCTCCATAGCTTCCACATCCTTCCTATAATGAGGTGAGCAGAATTGAACACAATACTCTAAGTGCGAACTCGCCAGAGATTTGTAGAGTTGTAACATGGCCTCTCTACTCTTGAACTCAATCCCCTTGTCAATGAAGCCTAGCATCCTATAGGCCTTCTTAACTACCCTATCAACCTGTGCAGCGACCTTGAGGGATGTATGGATTTGAACCCCAAGGTCCCTTTGTTCATCCACACTCATAAGTAACTGACCATTAACTCTGTATTCAGTCCTCTGGTTTGCGCTTCCAAACCGCATCACCTCAGACTTGTCCGGATTGAACTCCATCTGCCATTTTCCTGCCCAACTCTGCAGCTTGTCTATATCCTCTTGTAAGCTTCTACAACCTACAGCTCCATTCACAACTCCTCCAATCTGCGTGTCATCCGAAAACTTATTCACCCATCCTTCCGCCTCTGCATCCAGGTCATTTATAAAAAATCACAAAAGGCGGGGTCCCAGGACGGATTCCTGCGGCACTCCCGTAGTCACCGACCTCCAGGCAGAATACTTTCCTTCTGTAACACTTACCCAACAGGCCGGTATATGTCTAGGGGAAAAGGAGATCCAGCCACTCACCAACTACACCTCCCGTACACGCAGGTGCTGTGAGAATCAAGTTTATGCCTCCCGTAAACATACAGTATCAAACTCACACCAGATACCTTTATGGAATACACTTTAAAGATTTTACTAAAACTAAAAGAGTACTATGCAATACAGTATATGTGATGGAAAAGAAAATAAAGTAAAAGGCGCCAACTTATCAAAGTTCAGTCAGTTTAGTGCACATCGTTGGAGCTCAACCATCGAACCATTCGACCCCTCGTCACTTTCCTCCGACCTCCATGTCCTCGCACCTGGGACCACACCCGGTGGTCGACCGAGCAGTGCAGCGCACGTCCACCTTCCTCGGCGTTTTCTTCTCGACTCCCCTGAAAACCCGCGAAAACCCCCAAGCTCCCAGCCCCACAAGCCAAAATAACATTCCCCATTGGTTAAAAAATGAATACAATCCCCATATCAGCAAGTCCAAATCCAAACAACTGCGAGAGAAAACACTTATCAGACATAAAAGCATTCCTACTCTAGAAAACCAAAGAAGCCATTTTAATTAACATACCCTGTACATTGTACACTTCTACAACTACCCTCTTCTTTCTGCCATTAAGCCAATTATTTATCCAAACAGCTAAGGTTCCACATCCCAATGCCTCATGACTTTCTGGATGAGTCTCTCAATAGGGACCTTGTCAAATGCTTTGCTAAAGTCCATGTAGACCACATCCACTGCCCTACCCTCATCAATTTCTTTTGTTACCGCTTCAAAAAAAAAAATCAATCAGGCTCCTGAGGCACGATCTTCCCTTCACAAAGTAATGTTGACTATCCAGGAGTAGAATGTACTTCGCCAAATGCTCGTAGATCCTATCCTTAAGGATCCTTTCCAGTAGTTTGCATACCACCGACGTAAGACTCATCGGTCTATAGTTCACAAGATTCTCCCTTTTGCCTTCTTTAAACAAGGGAACTACATTTGCCATTCTCCAGTCCTCCGGCACTTCCCCTGCAGCCAAAGAGGATTCAAAGGTCATAGCTAATGCTCCTGCGATCTCTTCTCTCAATTCCCAGAACAACCTGGGGTGTATCATATCCGGCCCTGGGGATTTATCAGTCTTAAGCACTTCATCTTCCTTAATCTCCACATTGTCAAGTGCACAGGCGCTCTCAACTTCGACCTCATCCTTTTCACTTGTGAATACTGAAGCATAGTATTAATTTAGGACCTCCCCTAACTCCTCTGCCTTCAGGCACAAGTTGCCCTCTTTATACTTTAGCAGTCCCACCTTCGTTCTCGTCATCCTCCTATTCTTCACATACGCATAGAACGCCTTGGGGTTCTCCTTAATCCTACAGGCCAAGGCCTTCTCATGCCGCCCTCGAGCTCACCTAAGTCCTTTCTTTAGTTCCTTCCTGGCTACACTATATTTCTCATAAGCTCCTCCTACTTCCTGCTTCTTACATCTAATATATGCTTCCTTTTTCCTCTTGAAGTGTTGCCTCACATGCTTTGTCAGCCACGGCTCTCTCTTCCTATCATATTTTCATTGCCTCAGTGGGACAAACCTATCCTGAACCCAGCTCAAGTGATCCATAAACTTTTCCCAAATTACTTCTGTGCTTTCCCCTTGAACATTTGTTTCCAATTTACTGTTGCTAGTTCCTGCCTCATCCCTTCAAAGTTAGCCTTTCCCCAGTTAAGCACTTTACCATTTAGTCTGATTTTATTCCTTTCCATAGCTAGGCTGAAGCTAAGGGAGTTGTGGTCACTCTCACCAAAATGCTCCTCCACCAAGAGGTCTGTCACCTGACCAGGTTCATTCCCCAGAACTAGATCCAGTATAGACTCTCCTCCCGTCGGCTGGTCCACATACTGTGTCACGAATTCTTCTTTAACACACCGGACAAATTCAGCCCCATCTATCCCCCTTGCACTCAGTAGGTGCCAGTCAATATAAGGGAAGTTGAAGTCACCCATAACTACTACCCTGTATTTCCAGCATCATTCTAAAATAAGCCTGCTTATCTGCTCCTCGGTGTCTCGAGGGCTATTTGGGGGCCTATAGACTACTCCCAGCACAGTGATTGAACCCTTCCTCTTTCTGACATCCACCCACGCCGACTCAGTGGACACTCCCTCTGCAGCGTTCTCCTTTTCTATAGCCGTGATATTATCCCTGACCTGCAATGCCACCACCCAACCCCACTTTTCTATCCCCATCCTATTCCTTTTAAAAAACCTGAACCCCGGGACCTGCATCATCCAATCCTGCCCTTCCTTCAACCAAATTTCGGTAACAACCACAACATCGTAGATCCACATCCTAATCCATGCTCTAAGTTCATCCTCCTTGTTCTTAATACTCCTAGCATTGAAATAGACACATTTCAACCCCTTTAACTGGCTACAATTATGTTCTGTCCCCTTCCTCATCAACCCAGAACTCGTAGCATCATGCTCTTGTCCTTCTACCATAATCCCTGTACTCACATTCTGATTCCCACCCCTCCCCCTGCCAAACTAGTTTCAAGCCTCCCCAACAGTTCTATCAAACTTTCCCGTCAGGACATTGGTCTCCCTGGGATTCAAGTGCAACCAGCCCGTTTTGTACAGGTCACACCCGCCCCAAAAGAGGTCCCTATTATCCAGAAATCTGAATCCCTGCCTCCTGCTCCAATCCCTCAGCCACGCATTTATCCTCCACCTCATTCTACTCCTATTCTCACTGTCGCGTGGAACAGGCGGTAATCCCGAGATTACTACCTTTGACGTCCTGCTTTTCAACTTCCTTCCGAACTCCCTGTAGTCTTCTTTCAGGACCTCTTCCCTTTTCCTACCTATGTCATTGGTACCAATATGTTCCACGACCTCTTGGTGTTCTCCCTCCCACGGCAGGATATCTTGGACGCGATCAGAAACATCCCGGACCCTGGCACCTGGGACGCAAACTACCTTCCGAGTTTCTTTCCTGTGTCCACAGAATCGCCTGTCTGAGCTCCTGACTATAGAGTCCCCTATTACTACTGCCTTCCTGCCTTCCTCTTCCTTTCCCTCTCCTTCTGAGCCACAGGGCCGGTCGGCATAACTGTCTGTGTGCTTGTATCTATCTATCTATCTATCTATCTATCTATCTATCTATCTATCTATCTATCTATCTATCTATCTATCTATCTATCTATCTATCTATCTATCTGTCTGTCTGTCTGTCTGTCTGTCTGTCTATCTATCTATCTATCTATCTATCTATCTATCTATCTATCTATCTATCTATCTATCTATCTATCTGTCTGTCTGTCTATCTACTCGTCTGTCTTGCTGCCTGACGTCTGCTGTCTGTTTTTGTCTGGTTGTGCTGTATCAGATATTGCGAATTTGATGGAGCGGAATTGACAAGGCGATTATCAATGAGAAGCACTGTGGAGTTTGAGAAATGATTACTTTCTCAGTATTACTGGACAGATTTACAAAGGTTGACTGAATGTCACGATCCAATAGTTAGCGGTTCGGTAACTAGCTGTCTCTCACTTGGTGCCCCAGATTTAGCGGCATTGATGATATATTATTGGAGGGACCTCAAGTGCGAAAGGTAAGTGAACGTTCACATGATCTGGCTGAGAAAATGTAGCACTGCGAGCGGATAATCAACTAAAATGAAAGTTAAAATTTTCAGCCATAATGTGGTGTCTGGACACACAGAGTAACAACGGACGAAGAAAGATTCAGGAGAAGATGAATATTAACATCAAGTAATCTGTTCCCAACCAGGGAAGAGTTCCAGCGTTATTATTCCAACATATCAAAGGATGCCTGTCATTGACCCCTCTGGCACCAGGCTCAGAAATTGTGCCTTAATCATCTCGTTTAGTTCCCAATCATTCCCAGATTCCACTACCTACAAACACCTGCTTTCCATCAGCAAATGTAGTGTAAAAATCCTGTGACCACAACTAGGAGCTGCCAGTTTGTTAGTCGACTCGTGTATGAGTAACCTCGTTCCATGGTTCTTAGGACTATCAGTTCTAAGTCTAGCATCGTTTCTGAATTCTGTACTAAAACCAAGACTCCGGGTAAAGAGTCCTTTGGCACCCATTCCACAGTCGCTACGATGGTAACGCCTCCCGACTCGGCCTCCGCGCCCGTGTTCAGCACCTGGGTTCGTTCCACCGCCACATCCTTGCGACACTGCCATCCAACACTACATTTCGCCGGGGAATGGTTAGATGCCGCTGTTCCTTTAAGAATCAGACTGCAATTGTTGTCTGCCACCTTCGCTCATGGAAAGTCGGTACTTAAGGTTCACCTACTCAGTACTGAGTGCTCACTTGTTCTCCACCATGCATAGCTCTCTGCTTACAACTGCATGATCATATAGTTCTCCATCTCCCCATCCGGTAGAGTAGCAACACCTCCCCCACCCGCCACCCCCATACCAGACAGTGATGCAGCCTGTCAGAATCCTCTCCAGAAGTTGCTTGAGTTTATTCTTTAATCTCCTAATGAAGTACTGGATTGCCGCTGTCTTGCCTTCCTCATAACTGCATCGATATGTCGGGACCAGGTTAAGTAATCAGAGATCTTATCACCCAGGAACCTGAAACTGCTCCCTCTCTCCACTTCTGGTCCCTCTATGAGGATTGGTATCTCTCTCCTTCCTGAAGTTCTCAATGAGCTTTTTCGTCTTACTGACGTTCAGTGCAAGGTTGTTGCTGCGACACCACTCAACCAGTTGACATATCTCACCCCTGTTCGCCCTCTCGTCTCCATCTGAGATTCGACCAACAATGCTTGCATTATCAGTAAACTTTATAGGTGGTATTTGATCTGCTGACTCGATATGCACATGGATGTAAGGAAGATCGAGGGATATGGACATGGTAGGGAGGAGGGATTAGGGTTTGATTGCCTTTGATTTGATTTTTAGCTGGTACGACAATGCATTGTGGGCCGAACGGCCTTTTCAGGCGCTGTATATTTTTAGGCTCTATGCTCTATGATATCTGTAAATTTCTTCTAAATTTTCTTTCCATATGTAAAAACACGCGTTTGCAGCTCTGGGCTCTAGTGGAGCAATCGGTTAGCGAGCGGTGCTTATATGGCACCGGCGGAGAAATGCAAAGGCTGTGAGTTCGAGCCTAGAGCGCTTGTGACTTTTAATGCTTGCAGTGCCCGGGTGACTCAGCGTCTCTCAAGCTGAGCATTCCACTAAAATGTTACATTTGATCATGTGCTTCTGAGATAACCTACGTTATTTCTATTTAACTGCGAATCGATGCACCTTTGAGTGTGATCTTAGCAGGATAGTGTAAGTTTACAAACGTTGCAAGAGATCCTCCCTCATTCACTAACGGGCTACAAACAATCTCCCTGTCTGGTTCTTTAGTTCAACACGCGCAGCCTCACTTTCCGTTGTTGAAAGTGTCTGAACAGATGGTTTCTTTGCTGAATTAAGGCAGAATTGGCCCGCACATTCCTGTCTTCTTAGTTCAATTAACCAAATGGTGAAGCTAAGATCTCTACCTTTCCTGAAGCTATGCTTCAGAAACCCTCTAATTACACCTCATCTTGGTTCGTTGTGTTGTCGATTAAACTCAATATTTACTTGCATCGGCGAATTGTTTCAGGCACCTGCGAAAAAAAAGAGATATTAATCGTAGCCTCAATAGGCACAAATGGTATGGAGATGCTGACATCTCTCTCCCCCTTTCTCAACATGAATCTGCATTCGTCTGTACCGAATTAGAAAATAATTCTCACATATTCGGAGTTCACCAAGCCTCTGTTAAAGAGACGACAGCTCCGTCGTTTCTGCTGACGTGCTTCCGGCTGGAGAGTGATCACTCCACTGCGACCTCGGAGCTGATCGACGCCGCTCCGTTCCTGAAAGCAGTTGTTACCAATATAATTTTCCTTCACAGTAGGTTGTTTAATTGACCGTTGATGTTTTGGTCCGGTTGCGATCCGTCGGAACAGATTGGACCGTGATAATTAATGAAATATCAGTGTGACGGTGTGTCTGGTGTCAGTGCAGACTTGGTGGGAAAATTAGCCGTGATTCGTTACTATACAGCTGGCATCATCTCACAAGTAACCCTGGCTTGTAACGCGTCCTGTTGTATATAAACGTATCGGCACGTGGTTCACTCACTTCCTTCAATTAACTTGTAATCTGAGGTGAAGAGAACGGACGAGAGAGACAGGGTGAGAAAGCTTAAAGGCACTGTTAAATTTCGCACGTGAGCCCGAGCGCCACCCTGTGGAGACTGCTGGAAACTAGAGTACAGAAGGTGTTTTAATTCCTTGCCTATTAATACAACACAGTTCAGTTGACTGCCACATGTTGCGCCTTAACCAACAGCCGACAGGAAATTGTTAATGCCTATCTCTGTAAATGGCGCATAACCATAGAACCATCGAACATTACAGCACAGAATCAGGCCTTTTGACCCTTCTTGGCTGTGTCTAACCAGTTTTCTGCCTTGTCCCACTGTCCTTCACCTGGCCCATATCCCCCCATACACCTCGCATCCATGTACATGTCCAAGGTTTAATTAAATGTTAAAAGTGAGCCCGTATTTATTACTTCATCTGGCAGCTCATTGCACACTCCCACCACTCTCTGCGTGAAGAACACCCCCCCCCCAATGTTCCCTTTAAACTGTCGCCCTTCACCCTTAACCGGTGTCCTCTGATTTTTTCTCTCCCCTGGCCTCAGTGTAAAAAGCCTGCTTGCATTCACTCTATCTATACCCATCATAATTTTACATACCTCTATCAAGTTTCCCTTCATTCTTCTACACTCAATAAAATAAAGTCCTGAACTATTTAATACGTGTTACTGAAAACGGGAAGGAAGGATGGGCAATGTTGTGTACTTATTGCTGTACTTCAGAGCAGGGCGGGGAGGGGGTGCCTCGGGTCATTGCTCAAGAGCGCAAAGCATTGAGCGCTTTGCACGGTTTCTGTGGTGTAGTGGTTATCACATTCGCTTTACACGCGAAAGGTCCCCAGTTCAATCCCGGGCAGAAACATTGTTTGGGCTTCGGTGCTTCAAATGAACTTGAGACTCAACTTTTCAGTTTGTGCTCAAGTTTACAGTCATGAGCATCCAGGTGTAAATATAATGAACATTCGCTTTTCCAGCAGTAGCGCATTGTATTTCAAACCTGGCAAAGGTAAATTAAAGAAAGAATAATTAATAGAAATTATATATAATTTCCAGGAGAACATAAACGGATTTAAACCTAAGGAGGTTCGTGGATAACGTACACTGCGTAACGGGAGAATCAGCCTTCAAACCTATTGTCATGTATTGTCGCATGAGGATGCATTGTGGTTTCAACGGAGCTCGCATCTCAAATGTTCCCATTCAGACAAACATCAGGAAGAATAAACGTGTGCTGCAAAATTTCAAACCTACTTTAAAATGTTAAATCGCTTTCTTTTTCCTCCTCCTGTATTCTACTCCTTCCTAGTCCCACCATACAAACTCTCTGTTCAAATTCTCCACCGGGGTCTTCTAGGTTCCACCTTTTCCGTCTGCCTCTTCCGCACCCCCCCACTCTCTCTCTGTGTGTGTGTGTGTGTGTGTCTCTCTCTCTCTCTCTCTCTCTCTCTCTCTCTCTCTCTCTCTCTCTCTCTCTCTCTCTCTCTCTCTCTCTCTCTCTCTCTCTCTCACTCTTCCCTTCCTCCCCTTGTCTACCTTTCTTGTCCACCTGCTACTCCTGTCGAACATGAGAGCACATTTGCACAGATGGCTGACAGTCCTTTTCTTTCTCATAAAACCTCTACTTTCCACGCTAATGCCGCTCTCTTTCAGAACCGCTGTTTCCTTCCATTCATCTTACACCAGCCAAGATGGATCAAATGTGATTTTGACTAATTTACCGCTTTGCTAACCCGGGTGTTTTAAGGAAAATGCATATATTTGCTCATTTTGGACTTATTTCCACCTCAAACTGTGTTAAACCAGTGCAGTGGGATATTTTTAAAATTTATTTTAGTAATTTCAGGATATGTGGCCACAGCAGCATTTATCTACACACTTCTTCCTCAGCCACCTGGTAGACCAAGGGTTAACTCTTCCTATAGCTTTGCGGAAAATAATTAGAGTCTTTTCAGGGTAGGCTGCTGACGTCACCGGAGATTATTTTTCTCTCTGTTTAATAAGAGCCCCGTTCACTCGGTTCCCCCAGTTTCAGCGAGAGCAGCTTCCCCTGCCACGGACAGATAACCGGAGCTGCAGTGTCAGGGAGAGTGAGGACGGATTGGCTCGTTCTGTCATGGATCGGAATCCGGGAAGCGCAGCCTGGAATATAACGGGAAATGGGAGAAGTGTCTTCTGGATGTTACCATATATCTCTGCAGACTATTGGGTGCCGGTAGATTTTCGAGTTACATATGTTCTCGTCGCCATTCAAGTGGTTTTCTTCCCCGTCCTCGCCATTATTGCTCTTCCTGGTGAGTCTCTTTGTTACGTCACCGCATTTTTCTTATCACGTGTACCTCTCATTATAATAATTAATGATGCTGTCGCACTGCAATGTGTTAATTAAACAAACCTTTTTCCTATGCACTTTGGTGGTTTTCAGTCCTGGCGATCTCTGTTCAAGAGAGTATGTGTTGGCAGTGGTGTTGATACAGAGCAGGTTTACGAGAATGGTCCAGCGATTAAACGATCTCACGTATGAGGCGCGTTTGATGGCCCTGTGCTCGTATTTGCGTAATTTAAGCGGTTGTTAACTGAGACATCAACGTTTATGTAGAGAAGGTAAGAAGACAGTTTTAGAAGGGAAACACGTCAATCATGATTTAAGTAGCTTATGGTCCTGTGGCGTGGTCAGGCTGGCTTAGTTAATGCTCCTGATGTAATGGTTAAATTTCTGAGGAGTAAACTTACTGACAGTCGCTCAGCACAGCAGCCTACCACCGAGACGTTGAACCATTGCATATAAAAATGGATCTCCGCTTTCCATTCACTTTCTCCTCGCCGCGAGAATGTCTGCGATGAATCAAGATTTTGTTTCCCCTCACTTGAGGGTCAGTTGCAATTAAACTGGGTTCCAACCCCTAGTCTTTCCGTGGCTAATCGGTCTGATCGGTCATCTGTAGTCCAGGAGTTCCGTAAACTTAACCAGGTCACTCCGCTGTCAGGACCTTCGGCCGTGCCGACCACATTATCGAAGTGTCTTTCGCATTTTGGCTCCTATCTCGCCCTATAGGCTTGCGGGAGTTCCTTAGAAAACGTCGTTCGTTCTTCACGTTTCCACATTTGCTGTCGTTCAGCAGTGACATTACGTTCTCTAAACTGTGAACATTTATCTTAATGGCTCCGCTTCCGCGCGTTTTGCGTTCGCCAGCTCTGTATCCACATTTCTTTTGTTATCGTTTCAGTTGGCAGCGTGAGGCTGCCGCAGAATTGTGTTGGATAAATCGTCTAATTATCTGCCTTCCAGCAGAAAGAATGACGTTAGTGTGACGACCCCTCCTCCGTTTCTCTCTGATCATCTCCAACAACATCGGTCGGATTAGAAAGTTAATGAATTCGTTAGTTCTTTTCCAACTTCCATGTGCTGACCGAGGTGGCACTGAAGCAAAGGAAGCATTGTCTCCGGAATATAATCACTGGTTGCATCTTCTGGCTCTGGCCACCCTCCTGCCCACTGTGTTCATAAAATGCATGTTCCGATTGGGACCCAAAAATTGTAAAATGCAATGATCTTTAATATATATTTTCACGCCCGCTGCATTTGACGGTGTGTAAAGCCTAAGGAACATATTTCTGAAAACATGACTTTTGTTCCCCCTGAAAACATGATAGACCACTGTAATGACGTATTGTTCTGGTGACAAATGAACTTCATTGTTGCTGGAAAAAAAAAGGCATTTTCGAGACATTAATGACTGGCATAGGATGGTAAAGTCAGAAGTACAAGGAGGAGCTGGTGAGACTCGCGGCACGATTTCAAGGTAATACTCCCTCAATATTGACAAACAGGAAGAGAGGTGCAAAAATAAGGCTTTGGACTACAACTCCATCTGCAAATTCAGCCGCCCTGGCTAAGGATCAGGGGCGGGAATCTGCGCCTCATCCAGAGATGATGGGTGTCAAGGATTATTATTTCACGACAGTTGAGATTCCGCGGAGCATCATTCAGATCTTTTTCGCTCAGCATGTACGGAATTTCACAATCATCAGTCATCGTTATCTGTGTTCTTCGCTTTCCGTTTCGTTGCTAATATTCCATCGAACAGATTGCACTAAGATTACACTACTTTGCAAACCGGTTCAATTTTATCCAACTGGTAATCGCTACGATTACATTATTCCGTCAGGCACACTCATCTCAATAATTGACACACATTGCACTCGTTTTAAGAGAGCTCTTCCTGTTGTACTTACCCTGATGGTTTATTCTGCTTCGCAGTGAACATGGTGACCATATTCATCCTGTCTCGGGGAAAGTGCGGCCTCTCCAGAGTTGTCACTTGCTACCTGGTTGCCATGGCAGCGGCAGATCTTCTGGTTCTTATCCTGGACCTGATATTGAGCAAGATTCCACTTACGTACATGCAGCACTACGTCTTCACCCGCTCAATGTCCAAGGGGTGTAATATCCACGCTGCTCTGATTTGCACCGCAACCGACTGTTCTGTCTGGTTCACCGTCACGTTCACCTTGGATCGGTTTGTCGCCATTTGTTGCCAAAAGATGAAAACAAAATATTGCACGCGGAAAACCGCGGCCGTGGTTTTGGGGACAGTGACTGTGATCAGCAATTTAAAGAATATTTACTGGTATTTTCGACTGTCAGAGGAATACACATGGATAATTGCTCCATTCATTTGTCAACAGAGGTATCATTATTCCAAATTCACGAATCAAATTGACCTATTTTATTCCTTCCTCACCCCTGTACTCCCATTTGTGCTGATTCTGCTGACGAACGGCCTCACTGTCAGGCACGTCTTAATCACCAGCAGAGCCCGCGGGAGACTCAGAGTTTCCGGTAACGGACAGAGTGCCAGAGACCCGGAGATGGAGAAACGCAGGAAATCCCTTGTTTTATTGCTGATGGTCTCGGGTAATTTCATCCTGCTGTGGGCACCTTTCAGCGTGTTCTCCGCATGGGATCGGCTGAATTATCTTCCCATGCGTTTGCCTCCGCCAGATTCCCTTCGAGAGCTGGGCATCATTCTGCAGCTTCTGAGCTGTTGTACGAACACGGCCCTTTACGCCGTTACACAGGCCAAGTTCAGGGAGCAGCTAAAGAATGTGGTAAAATCTCCGCTTGCCCTCATTGTTCAGAAAAAATCGTGACTTAGCGGCGTCGCCCGTCCGGATACCACTATATATTGCGGGCACTTTCTGTCCCTCTTGGCCCGGCGCTATCCTTATTCCTGTCACACCTCACAAGCGGAAATTGCATAGACAAGCCCCTTATGCAGCTGCAATGCTGGTCCCGAATTCGCTAGCTCATTTCCCTTCTCTGCTCTACTGATTGTAGTGCATTTCGCCCCATAGTTCCACAGTACATTCCTCTGTCCTCCCGATTCGTTGGTCCAGCTGCAAGGCCATATTCCTGCGAGGGCATCCGTGTTCCCGAACCAACCCGTTCATTCCCGACAGTGGCGGCTGAATTGCTGCTGCGAGTCCATTGACCACTGAATTGGTGCCTCTTCCTGCAGCCACGCTGAGCTCGTCAGTCTCATCTACACGGCCTACAACTTGCCACACCGCCCTCAGATCAGATTGTACCCGTTCTGACACCAATCTTGTCTCTCGATCTCTCTGTTCCGAACTCCAGGGGGAGATTATCTACCGACATATTTTACAAAGCCATGCTACTGACTCCAACAGTCATCCTGACGATACTTTCTGCCAAACGGACACTCGCCAAAGTGCTATTCCATTCTATCATTTCCATTGATGAGAATTTCATCTCCAGACATTTTACAGTCAATGGAGATTCCCTTCCACCACGATCGATGCTGCTATCACCATTCTCTGACGCATTTCCCCCCGGTACCATCACTCCATCCCACCCAGAATAATAAAAGAGATTGGGTCTCCTTGTCCGCAGGTAACACGCCACGAGCCTCCGCATGCAAGATATTTTACCGTAACTTCCACCATCTCCATAGCCACTCTACCACCAGGCACGACTTTCCCTCCCCCATCTCCGGTTTCTGCTGATCGTCCTCTGCGCGACTCCATTGACTACCAGCGGTCCGCACAAGTCTCCCTTGTTCCTGTAACCGTACTGCAGACATTATTTCCAGCAGGTACTGGTTATTCCTGGACAACGGAGATCACACTGGCGAAAAAAATGCATTTCCAGTGTCCGCTGTATTGCAAGAAATAAAATGCTGATATTCCATCCAGCTACAATCGTCAAAAACCCATTGTCATCAATGATGTCATTTACAATCCCCGTTGCCGCGGACAGAATGGTCCTGAAAGTTGATGTGGGCTAGATATTATCGAGTTTGGAGGAGAGATATTTTTGAACAAGGGCCCCATCGAGTGCCCACACGGACAGAGGGAGATAGGAACATTATGTATTGTTATTCTGATCTCAATAATATCGGGGATAGCCCAAAATGTTCAGAGAAAAAGCTCGCTGTTTTATTTTTAAGTATCACATGGTATCGTGTTTTTACTTGGAGGGATCTGATGTGACCGGGTCTTTTCCCGACACATAAATAGTTCTACTAGTGGTGACATTTTCACACATGAATCAAACTGCTTATCCTGTCAATCTTAAACATAACGATAATACCTGAATACGAACACGTCCGTCAGCTAAACCATACTACTAAACATGAATCGCAGATATCTGTGGCAGTAAGGACAGTGGTCATCCAGACCCAACTCAGATTAGATTCGAATAAATGTGTTGAACTGGCAATTGTCGCTGAACGGATAACAGGTACAGTGCCTGTAAAAATATTCACATCCCCCGCCCACCCACTCCTCCACCACTTCGAAGACCCTTGTAGCCATAGGCACTCGCATGGATCCCGGCTATTCCTGCCTTTTTATTGGCTACGTGGAACGGTCCGTGTTCCAAGCCGACAGCGGTGTCACTGCCCGAAATCTCCCGCGGGACACTGACGACAGCATTGCTGCTGCTTCCTGGACGCTGCTCGTTGATTTCATCAACCAGCTCCAATTCCCAACACGCCTTGAGTTTTACCTGATCCATTTCCAATCTCTCTTTCTCTGTCTTCTGAGCCAGCTCATCTACTGTCGTACATCATAAGTCCATCGACTCACACAATTACCTGAACTATACTTCTTCCCATAGAACCATTGAACCATAGAACACTACAGCACAGTACAGGCCCTTCAGCCCTCTATGTTGTGCCGACCCATGTAATCCTTTAAAAAAGTACTAAACCCACACCACCCCATAACCCTCCATTTTTTTTCATCCATGTGCCTGTCCAAGAGGCTCTTAAATACACTTAATATTTTAGCCTCCACCACCATCCCTGGCAAGTCATTCCAGGCACTCACAACCCTTCGTGTAAAAAACTTACCCCTGATTTCTCCCCTAAACTTCCCTCCCTTAATTTTGTACATATGCCCTCTGATGTTTGCTACTGGTGCCCTGGGAAACAGGTACTGACTATTCACCCTATCTATGCCTCTCATAATCTTGTAGGTCTCTATCAAGTCCCCTCTCATTCTTCTACACTCCAACGAGAAAAGTCCCAGCTCTGCTAAACTTGCTTCATATGACTTGTTCTCCAAACCAGGCAACGTCCTGGTAAATCTCCTCCGCACCCTCTCCATAGCTTCCACATCCTTCCTATAATGAGGTGACCAGAATTGAACACAATACTCTAAGTGCGGACTCGCCAGAGATTTGTAGAGTTGCAACATGGCCTCTCTACTCTTGAACTCAATCCGCCTGTTAATGAAGCCTAGCATCCTATAGGCCTTCTTAACTACCCTATCAACCTGTGCAGCGACCTTGAGGGATGTATGGATTTGAACCCCAAGGTCCCTTTGTTCATCCACACTCATAAGTAACTGACCATTAACTCTGTATTCAGTCCTCTGGTTTGCGCTTCCAAACCGCATCACCTCACACTTGTCCGGATTGAACTCCATCTGCCATTTTCCTGCCCAACTCTGCAGCTTGTCTATATCCTCTTGTAACCTTCTACAACCTACAGCTCCATCCACAACTCCTCCAATCTGCGTGTCATCCGAAAACTTACTCACCCATCCTTCCGCCTCTGCATCCAGGTCATTTATAAAAATCACAAAAGGCGGGGTCCCAGGACGGATTCCTGCGGCACTCCCGTAGTCACCGACCTCCAGGCAGAATACTTTCCTTCTGTAACACTTACCCAACAGGCCGGTATATGTCTAGGGGAAAAGGAGATCCAACCACTCACCAACTCCATCTCCCGTACACGCAGGTGCTGTGAGAATCAAGTTTATGCCTCCCGTAAACACACAGTATCAAACTCACACCAGATACCTTTATGGAATACACTTTAAAGATTTTACTAAAACTAAAAGAGTACTATGCAATACAGTATATGTGATGGAAAAGAAAATAAAGTAAAAGGCGCCAACTTATCAAAGTTCAGTCAGTTTAGTGCACATCGTTGGAGCTCAACCATCGAACCATTCGACCCCTCGTCACTTTCCTCCGACCTCCACGTCCTCGCACCTGGGACCACCCGGGTCGTCGACCGAGCAGTGCAGCGCACGTCCACCTTCCTCGGCGTTTTCTTCCCGACTCCCCTGAAAACCCGCGAAAACCCCCAAGCTCCCAGCCCCACAAGCCAAAATAACATTCCCCATTGGTTAAAAAATGAATACAATCCCCATATCAGCAAGTCCAAATCCAAACAACTGCGAGAGAAAACACTTATCAGACATAAAAGCATTCCTACTCCAGAAAACCAAAGAAGCCATTTTAATTAACATACCCTGTACCTTGCATACTTCTACAACTACCCTCTTCTTTCTGCCTTTAAGCCAATTTTTTATCCAAACAGCTAAGGTTCCACATCCCAATGCCTCATGGCTTTCTGGATGAGTCTCTCAATAGGGACCTTGTCAAATGCTTTGCTAAAGTCCATGTAGACCACATCCACGGCCCTACCCTCATCAATTTCTTTTGTTACCGCTTCAAAAAAATCAATCAGGCTCCTGAGGCACGATCTTCCCTTCACAAAGTAATGTTGACTATCCAGGAGTAGAATGTACTTCGCCAAATGCTCGTAGATCCTATCCTTAAGGATCCTTTCCAGTAGTTTTCATACCACCGACGTAAGGCTCATCGGTCTATAGTTCACAAGTTTCTCCCTATTGCGTTCTTTAAACAAGGGAACTACATTTTTCATTCTCCAGTCCTCCGGCACTTCCCCTGCAGCCAAAGAAGATTCAAAGGTCATAGCTAATGCTCCTGCGATCTCTTCTCTCAATTCCCAGAACAACCTGGGGTGTATCATATCCGGCCCTGGGGATTTATCAGTCTTAAGCACTTAATCTTCCTTAATCTCCACATTGTCAAGTGCACAGGCCCTCTCAACTTCGACCTCATCCTGATCAAGATCCTTTTCACTTGTGAATACTGAAGCAAAATATTAATTTAGGACCTCCCCTAACTCCTCTGCCTTCAGGCACATGTTGCCCTCTTTATACTTTAGCGGTCCCACCTTCGTTCTCGTCATCCTCCTATTCTTCACATACGCATTGAACGCCTTGGGGTTCTCCTTTATCCAACATACCAAGTCCTTCTCATGCCGCCCTCGAGCTCACCTAAGTCCTTTCTTTAGTTCCTTCCTGGCTACACTATATTTCTCATAAGCTCCTCCTACTTCCTGCTTCTTATATCTAATATACGCTTCCTTTTTCCTCTTGAAGTGTTGCCTCACATGCTTTGTCAGCCACGGCTCCCTCTTCCTATCATTTTTTCCTTGCCTCAGTGGGACAAACCTATCCTGAACCCAGCTCAAGTGATCCATAAACTTTTCCCACATTACTTCTGTGCTTTCCCCTTTGAACATTTGTTTCCAATTTACTGTTGCTAGTTCCTGCCTCATCCCTTCAAAGTTAGCCTTTCCCCAGTTAAGCACTTTACCATTTAGTCTGATTTTATTTCTTTCCATAGCTCGGCTGAAGCTAAGGGAGTTGTGGTCACTCTCACCAAAATGCTCCTCCACCAAGAGGTCTGTCACCTGACCAGGTTCATTCCCCAGAACTAGATCCAGTATAGACTCTCCTCCCGTCGGCCGGTCCACATACTGTGTCACGAATTCTTCTTTAACACACCGGACAAATTCAGCCCCATCTATCCCCCTTGCACTCAGTAGGTGCCAGTCAATATAAGGGAAGTTGAAGTCACCCATAACTACTACCCTGTATTTCCAGCATCATTCTAAAATAAGCCTGCTTATCTGCTCCTCGGTGTCTCGAGGGCTATTTGGGGGCCTATAGACTACTCCCAGCACAGTGATTGAACCCTTCCTCTTTCTGACATCCACCCACGCCGACTCAGTGGACACTCCCTCTGCAGCGTTCTCACTTTCTATAGCCGTGATATTATCCCTGACCTGCAATGCCACCACCCAACCCCACTTTTCTATCCCCATCCTATTCCTTTTAAAAAACCTGAACCCCGGGACCTGCATCATCCAATCCTGCCCTTCCTTCAACCAAATTTCGGTAACAACCACAACATCGTAGATCCACATCCTAATCCATGCTCTAAGTTCATCCTCCTTGTTCCTAATACTCCTAGCATTGAAATAGACACATTTCAACCCCTTTAACTGGCTACAATTATGTTCTGTCCCCTTCCTCATCAACCCAGAACTCGTAGCATCATGCTCTTGTCCTTCTACCATAATCCCTGCACTCACATTCTGATTCCCACCCCTCCCCCTGCCAAACTAGTTTCAAGCCTCCCCAGCAGCTCTATCAAACTTGCCCGTCAGGACATTGGTCTCCCTGGGATTCAAGTGCAACCCGCCCGTTTTGTGCAGGTCACACCCGCCCCAAAAGAGGTCCCAATGATCCAGAAATCTGAATCCCTGCCTCCTGCTCCAATCCCTCAGCCACGCATTTATCCTCCACCTCATTCTACTCCTATTCTCACTGTCGCGTGGAACAGGCGGTAATCCCGAGATTACTACCTTTGACGTCCTGCTTTTCAACTTCCTTCGGAACTCCCTGTAGTCTTCTTTCAGGACCTCTTCCCTTTTCCTACCTATGTCATTGGTACCAATATATTCCACGACCTCTTGGTGTTCTCCCTCCCACGGCAGGATATCTTGGACGCGATCAGAAACATCCCGGACCCTGGCACCTGGGACGCAAACTACCTTCCGAGTTTCTTTCCTGTGTCCACAGAATCGCCTGTCTGAGCTCCTGACTATAGAGTCCCCTATTACTACTGTCTTCCTGCCTTCCTCTTCCTTTCCCTCTCCTTCTGAGCCACAGGGTGGGTCGTCATAACTGTCTGTGTGCTTGTATCTATCTATCTATCTATCTATCTATCTATCTATCTATCTATCTATCTATCTATCTATCTATCTATCTATCTATCTGTCTGTCTATCTACTCGTCTGTCTTGCTGCCTGACGTCTGCTGTCTGTTTTTGTCTGGTTGTGCTGTATCAGATATTGCGAATTTGATGGAGCGGAATTGACAAGGCGATTATCAATGAGAAGCACAGTGGAGGTTGAGAAATGATTACTTTCTCAGTATTACTGGACAGATTTACAAAGGCTGACTGAATGTCACGATCCAATAGTTAGCGGTTCGGTAACTAGCTGTCTCTCACTTGGTGCCCCAGATTTAGCGGCATTGATGATATATTATTGGAGGGACCTCAAGTGCGAAAGGTAAGTGAACGTTCACATGATCTGGCTGAGAAAATGTAGCACTGCGAGCGGATAATCAACTAAAATGAAAGTTAAAATTTTCAGCCATAATGTGGTGTCTAGACACACAGAGTAACAACGTACGAAGAAAGATTCAGGAGAAGATGAATATTAACATCAAGTAATCTGTTCCCAACCAGGGAAGAGTTCCAGCGTTATTATTCCAACATATCAAAGGATGCCTGTCATTGACCCCTCTGGCACCAGGCTCAGAAATTGTGCCTTAATCATCTCGTTTAGTTCCCAATCATTCCCAGATTCCACTACCTACAAACACCTGCTTTCCATCAGCAAATGTAGTGTAAAAATCCTGTGACCACAACTAGGAGCTACTTGTTAGTTGTTTGTTAGTCGACTCGTGTATGAGTAACCTCGTTCCATGGTTCTTAGGACTATCAGTTCTAAGTCTAGCATCGTTTCTGAATTCTGTACTAAAACCAAGACTCCGGATAAAGACTCCTTTGGCACCCATTCCACGGTCGCTACGACGGTAACGCCTCCCGACTCGGCCTCCGCGCCCGTGTTCAGCACCTGGGTTCGTTCCACCGCCACATCCTTGCGACACTGCCATCCAAGTCTCGACACTACATTTCGCCGGGGAATGGTTAGATGCCGCTGTTCCTTTAAGAATCAGACTGCAATTGTTGTCTGCCACCTTCGCTCATGGAAAGTCGGTACTTAAGGTTCACCTACTCAGTACTGAGTGCTCACTTGTTCTCCCCATCCATAGCTCTCTGCTTACATCCGCATGATCATATAGTTCTCCATCTCCCCATCCGGTAGAGTAGCAACACCTCCCCCACCCGCCACCCCCATACCAGACAGTGATGCAGCCTGTCAGAATCCTCTCCAGAAGTTGTTTGAGTTTATTCTTTAATCTCCTAATGAAGTACTGGATAGCCGCTGTCTTGCCTTCTTTATAACTGCATCGATATGTCGGGACCAGGTTAAGTCCTCAGAGATCTTAACACCCAGGAATCTGAAACTGCTCACTCTCTCCACTTCTGATCCCTCTATGAGGATTGGTATCTCTCTCCTTCCTGAAGTTCTCAATGAGCTTTTTCGTCTTACTGACGTTCAGTGCAAGATTGTTGCTGCGACACCACTCAACTAGTTGACATATCTCGCCCCTGTTCGCCCTCTCGTCTCCATCTGAGATTCGACCAAGAATGTTTGCATTTTCAGCAAATTTATAGGTGGTATTTGATGTGCACATTTGCTGACTCGATATACACATGGATGTAAGGAAGATTGAGGGATATGGACAGGGTAGGAAGGAGGGATTAGAGTTTGAGTGCCTTTGATTTGCTTTTTAGCTAGTATGGCAATACATTGTGGGCCGAACGGCCTTTTCACGTGCTGTATATTTTTAGGCTCTATATCTGTAAATTTCTTCTAAATTTTCTTTCCATATGTAAAAACACGCGTTTACAGCACTGGGCTCTAGTGGCGCAATCGGTTAGCGCGCGGTACTTATATGGCAGTACGCGGCGGAGAAATGCCGAGGCTGTGAGTTCGAACCGAAAGCGCTTGTGATTTTTAACACTTGCAACGCCCGGGTGACTCAGCGTCTCTCAAGCTGAGCATTCCACTAAAATGTTACATTCGATTTTGTGCTTCTGAGATAACCTACGTTATTTGTATTTAACTGTGAATCGATGCACCTTTGAGTGTGATCTGAGCAAGAGAGTGTAAGTTTACAAACGTTGCAAGAGATTCTCCCTCATTCACTAAAAGGCATGTGCCCGCAGGGCTACAAACAATCTCCCTGCTTGGTTCTTTAGTTCAACACGCGTAGCCTCACTTCCCGTTGTTGAAAGTGTCTGAGCAGATGGTTTCTTTGCTGAATTAAGGCAGAATTGTCCCCCACATTCCTGTCATCTTAGTTCAATTAACGAAATGGTGAAGCAAAGATCTCTAACTTTCCTGAAACTATGCTTCAGAAACCCTCTAATTACACCTCATCTTGGTTCGTTGTGTTGTCGATTAATCTCAATATTTACTTGCATCGGCGAATTGTTTCAGGCACCTGCGAAAAAAAAGATATTAATCGTAGCCTCAATAGGCACAAATGGTATGGAGATGCTGACATCTCTCTCCCCCTCTCTCAACATGAATCTGCATTCGTCTGTACCGAATTATAAAATAATTCTCACATATCCGGAGTTCACCAAGCCGCTGTTAAAGAGAGGACAGCTCCCTCGTTTCTGCTGACGTGCTTCCGGCTGGAGAGTGATCACTCCACTGCGACCTCAGAGCTGATCGACTTGCCGCTCCGTTCCTGAAGGCTGTTGTTACCAATATAATTTTCCTTCACAATAGGTTGTTTAATTGGCCGTTGATGTTTTGGTCTGGTTGCGATCCGACGGAACAGATTGGACCGTGATCATTAATGAAATATCAGTGTGACGGTGTGTCTGGTGTCAGTGCGGATTCGGTGGGACGATTGACCGTGATTCGTTACTGTACAGCTGGCATCATCTCACAAGTAAACCTGGCTTGTAACGCGTCCTTTTGTATATAAATGTATCGGCACGTGGTTCACTCACTTGCTTCAATTAACTTGTAATCTGAGGTGATGAGAACGGACGAGAGAGACAGACAGGATGAGAAAGCTTAAAGGCACTGTTAAATTTAGCACGTGAGCCCGAGCGCCACCCTGTGGAGACTACTGGAAGCTAGAGTACAGAAGGTGTTTTAATTCCTTGCCTATTAATGCAACACAGTTTAGTTAACTGTCACATGTCGCGCCTTAACTAACACCCGACAGGAAATTGTTAATACATATCTCTGTATATGGCGCATAACCATAGAACCATCGAGCATTACAGCACAGAAACAGGCTTTTGGCCTTTCTTGGCTGTGCTGAACCATTTTTCTGCCTTGTCCCAGTGACCTGCACCTGGCCCATATCCCTCCATACACCTCGCATCCATGTACCTGTCCAAGGTTTAATTAAATGTTAAAACTGAGCCCGAGGAGATTGAGAGGGGATCTGATTGCAACATATAAGATTATTAAGGGATTGGACAAGATAGAGGCAGGAAATATATTCCAGTTGCTGGGAGAGTCCAGTACCAGAGGGCATGGTTTGAGAATAAGGTTTAGGTCATTTAGGACAGAGTGAAGGAAAAACTTCTTCTCCCAGAGAGTTGTGGGGGTCTGGAATGCGCTGACGCAGAAGGCAGATAGGTATCTTATGGACAGGGGAATCAAGGGATATGGGGACAAGGCAGGAACCGGGTATTGATAATAGATGATCAGTCATGATCTCAAAATGGCGGTGCAGACTCGAAGGGCCGAATGGTCTACTTCTGCACCTTTTGTCTATTGTCTATTGTCTATTGTATTTACCACTTCATCTGGCAGCTCATTCCACACTCAAGTCTCCCCTCATTCTTCTACGCTCCATGGAATAAAGTCCTAAACTATTGAATCTTTCTCTCTAACCTATGTAATACTTGTTCCTGAAAACGGAAAGGAACAGTGGGCAAAGTTTTGTACTTATTGCTGTGCTTCAGAGCAGGGCGGGGAGGGAGTGCCTCGGGTCATTGCTCAACAGCGCAAAGCATTGAGCGCTTTGCACAGTTTCTGTGGTGTAGTGGTTATCACATTCGCTTCACACGCGAAAGGTCCCCAGTTCAATCCTGGGCAGAAACATTGTTTGGGCTCCAGTGCTTCAAATAAACTTGAGACTCAACTTTTCAGTTTGTGTTCAAGTTTACTGTCATGGGCATCCAGGTGTAAATATAATGAACATTCGCTTTTCTAGCAAAGCCCATTGTACTTCAAACCTGGCAAAGGTAAATTAAAGAAAGAAGAATTAATAGAAATTATATATAATTTACAGGAGAACATAAACGGATTTAAACCTAAGGATGTTCGTGGATAACGTACACTGCGTAACGGGCGAATTAGCCGTCAAACCTGTTGTCATGTATTGTCGCATGAGGATGCATTGTGGTTTCAACGGAGCTCGCATCTCAAATGTTCCCATCCAGAGAAACATCAGGAAGAATAACCGTGTGCTGCAAATTTTCGAACCTACTTTAAAATGTGAAATCGCTTTCTTTTTCCTCCTCCTGTATTCCACTCCTTCCTAGTCCCACCATACAGACTCTCTGTTCAAATTCTCCGCCACAGTCTTCTAGGTTCCATCTTTTCCGTCTGCCTCTCCCCCCTCCCCCGCTCTCTCTCTCTCTCTCTCTCTCTCTCTCTCTCTCTCTCTCTCTCTCTCTCTCTCTCTCTCTCTCTCTCTCTCTCTCTCTCTCTCTCTCTCACGCGCGCGCGCACACACACACACACACACACACATTCAATCTCTCTGCTTCTCTTTGTTTTCTCTGTCGCGAGCAGTACCACAGCCACCCCACGTCAACCGCTCAAATATTTGTGCTTCGTACAGTTTAAGCCGCGGTGGAAACAGTTGGTAACATCAACACCTAAAATGTTCAGGTCTCGAACCAGCGATCTTCCGATGATATTGCAGCGCAAACAGAAGTCAAATATCTTACCATTGGTATCGCACATTCCATTCTTGTTAAAAGCCCAAGGAGGAAGGACTGATAACAACACTGACATCGTGGTTCTGCGGGAATGTCGAAAAGTATGGTTAAAACCTTCCTGTATAATGACGGTAATGTAGAACAGGAAAACTGGGTACTGTTTAGTTTTGAAATGAGGTGACGGTGGGAGATCGCATATTGGTACAGAATTGGGATCACGGTCCTTTTCAATATATCGAATTTGTTGTGATTCCATCTAAAATTAAAACATGGGAGGAATATCTCACGCTGCATAAGGGTCAGTAACTGGCCGTGGAGTTTCTTCCGCAACGTGAACGTCAGGAATAAATACCTATCTCGGAATACGCTCCGCCCCTGACTCAACGCGCAGACCAGACCGTGTAGAGTTACTCCGAAATAACTGCCAATCTTTCTCCGTTACACTCTTAACTCTATAACCTCATTAAAGTCTTACGACCGGTCATTCTGATCAAACCGGCCACAATTATATTGTTTAACATTTCGGCACCGTAATGACCAGTGATGCTTTACTCCAGGATCCCCACAGTGATGTGAAATGTTTGAAATGTATGCCACTGAAAAGTGATCAGGGAAAATGTATCCTGGGATATCAGTGGAGTCCAGTTGGAAAATAACACCTCGCCTTTAGACGTTAAGGAACAGACGGGTAGTATATTGACAGACACACACAAAATGCTGGTGGAACACAGCAGCCCAGGGAGCATCTATAGGAGAAGCACTGTCGATGTTTCGGGACGAGACTCTTCGTCAGGACTAACTGAAAGGAGAAATACTAAGAGATTTGAAAGTAGTAGGGGGAGGGTGAAATGTGAAATGATAGGAGAAGACCGGAGGTGGTGGGACAAAGCTAAGAGCTGGAAAGGTGATTGGTGAAAGTGATACAGAGCTGGAGAAGGGAAAGGATCATGGGAAAGGAGGCCTTGCGAGTAAGAAAAGGGGGTGGGAGCACCAGAGGGAGATGGAGAGCAGGAAGAGTGATGGGCAAAGAGAGAGAGAAAAAAACAAACAGCTAAATATATCAGGGATGGGGTAAGAAGGGGAGGAGCGGCATTAACGGAAGTTAGAGAAGTCAATCTTCGTACCATCAGGTTGGAGGCTACCCAGCCGGTAGATAAGGTGTTGTTCCTCCAACCTGAGTGTGGCTTCATCTTGACGGTAGAGGATGCCATGGATAGACATAAAATGGGAATGGGACGTGGAATTAAAATGTGTGGCCACTGGGAAATCCTGCTTTCTCTGAACACCTACGCTCGGTCCGTCAGAGAAAGTGGACCCGAACCGCGGTGAAGGTTGAAGGAAACGGAAGATGGGTTCACGCTACAAGGTGCAAAAGGCACCAGGAGTTGGAAGACAAGAAAGCATGAAGCTGACAAGCCAGATGCTTTTATGGGGACTGATACCGCGGAGAGTCAGTATGGCCTTGTCCAGAAATACCTCTTTGTCTTTATGTCACACTTATGCCAGTCATTAAGGTGAAGAGTTGGACTCTTGTTGAGTGTGTGCAAAAATACACGAAAGCATGAAGCTGACAAGCCAGATGCTTTTGATAGATAGATAGATAGATAGATAGATAGATAGATAGATAGATAGATAGATAGATAGATAGATAGATAGATAGATAGATAGATAGATAGATAGATAGATAGATACTATATTCATCCCCATGGGGAAATTCAACTTTTTTCCAATGTCCCATACACTTGTTGTAGCAAAACTAATTACATACAATACTTAACTCAGTAAAAAAAAATATGATATGCATCTAAACCACTATCTCAAAAAGCATTAATAATAGCTTTTAAAAAGTTCTTAAGTCCTGGCGGTTGCATTTTAAAGCCTAATGGCATTGGGGAGTATTGACCTCTTCATCCTGTCTGAGGAGCATTGCATCGATAGTAACCTGTCGCTGAAACTGCTTCTGGATGGGTGTGTGTTCAGATACATCCGCATGTCGCCCAGGTAATGTCCCTGGAATGGGTCCCCATGAGCGGAAGCGAAATGATTTCTGTGCAACGTGTGAACCTATTTAACACATCCTGTTCCATCTTCAGAACGAGAGAATGACTGTGATGGCAGTGAAGGGGATTGTGGATGTATCTGTTTCAAAGGATGGTACCTCCTTACCCCGACGGAGGGAAAAGGGATGCCCTCCGAGTAAGTAAATGCACAGAAAACTGTAAATGGGATTTGTTATTGTAATATGGCGGGGGAAATGGGACATTTTTGGGTAATAGCTCTTGAACTGAACGGAGGATGGGTCCTCCTCGGCATACTCCTAATGGAATTTACTGTGTATGTGGAGGAAAAGCTTTTCCTTGGCATCCAGGGCCGCCAGGCGAAAGTGGGAATGTTTCCCCAGGAAATTGGACGGGCTGCTGTAATCTGGTCTATATATTGCCTTCCATGCATCCTATAAAAGATATATCGCAACATCCTTTATGAAGGCGAAGTAAACGAGGGATAAGTGAAAGTGAAAGGTTTTGGATGATAGCATTTCCCTCATATGGTGTGGCCCGAAATTCGCGAGAATTTATTAATATGGCAACCGCTCTAACGAAATTGGCCAATGACACTGCCGATGCCCCTGACTGACGTGCAGACGCAACTGAAAGACCTAACAACAGAGGTAGTTTCCCTTAGAATGGTAGCCTTGCAAAATAGAATGGCCCTGGACCTGCTCTGAGCCGAAAAAGGAGAGGCATGCGCCGTGGTAGGGCAGGAATGTTGGGAATGTTGTATGTATATTCCCGATGCCTCATGAAACATAACTGACCTCAGTCAACACATAAGGAAAAAGATTGAGTAGATTAGGAAGATAGGGAAACAGTTTAAGAATTTTGGTTCAGGTATGAAATGGTGGGAAATAATAGAGGGATGGTTTTCTGGCTGGGGAAGCTGGATTACCCATGGGATAATTATAGTGGTAATAACATGTGCTTTAGGATGCTGGGCATGAGGAGCATTACGATTGTATTGTGACCAGTTAATGAAAAGAGCCTATGATACCTCAAAGGATTAAGCGAAACTGGTGGGCAAAGGAGATACATCCAGGCAAAGAAGTACCTTTTCCGGAGGGATATGAACTCCCTATGAGAAAGAGGAGGAAATACCTCATGAGGAGTGTTGCTCTGAAAGGATCAACAACGAGGGAATTTGTGGAAGAATTTAAGACTCTTTGGATATGTAGGGGTTAATCTAATCACTTGTGAATTCTCTTAAAATTTATCTAAATTCCTTACAGGTCTTGGAATTCAGCTAAAGTCCTTACAAGAAAGATGTTGTGGCCCCGCATTTACGTAATGCTCTTGTTTGTTGCAATCTCGTTCTAAGATCAGAGTCACGTTGTTGGTTGAAATCTAGTTCTAAGCTCAAAGTCAAGCAATGCTCTTGTTAAGTGCTTTAAGTCACGTAATCTGCGTCTATTTAATGAAGCGGGTCTGCAAGACAAACAGAACCCCCAAGCACCGCTTTTAGGTAAAGAGGCTCTCCGTGATATCACGTATAAGTAAAGTCCTTTCACCTGAAACAATTCTCTGAGTCGGCCTGATTTGTTCTGTCTGCTGCTCCTGAGATTTATCTGTAAGAAACTACGTCGTATATGTGCACTTTATGTCAACTTGAATTTCTACAGCATATTCTACCTGTTAATATTATTGTATTGCTTTAATATTATTTTATGTGCTGTATGTGATATATGTTCTGTGCTTTGCACCTTGGTCCCTGTTTCGTTTAGCTGCATACATGTGTACAGATCAATAAAAATAAATCTGAACTTCGGCTTTAAATTGAACTTGAGTGTTGAACAATTTCGATATTTCACTCTGACGCGATCTTTAGACCATAAGACCATCAGCATAATTAGGCCCTTCAGCCCATCGTGTCTGCTTCGCCATTTCATCATGGCTGAACTCGGATCCCACACAACTCTATAAATCTTCCTTCTCACCACATCCTTCGAAGCCCTGGTCTATCAGGAAACGATCAAATTCTGTGTTAAATATACACACGGACTTGGCTTCCGCCTCAGTCTGTGGCAGGACATTCCACGGACGCACTACTTTCTAGCTGAAGAAAATCCTCTTTGCCTATGTTCCAAAAGATGGTCCATTAATTTTGATGATGTGCCCTCTTCTGGGTACCCCCACTAAAGGAAACATCCCCGCCACTACCACCTATCTAGTCCTTTCAAAATTCGTTAGGTTTCAGTGAGATCCCGGTGTATGCTTCTAAATTCCAGTGAATACAGTCCCAAAACTGCCGAACGCTCTCCATATGCCAGCCCAGTCCTTCCCGGAATCATTCTCGTGAATGCGCTCTCGACTCTCTCCAATAACAACAGATCCTTTCTGCGATCTGGGGCTCATAGCTGATGACGTCACTCCAAGTGCGCCTGACTACTGACTCATAAAGGCTCAGCATTATCTCCTTGTTTTTATATCCTGTTCCACCTGAAGTAAATGCTGGCATTGCATGTCCCTTCTTTACCACAAACTCAGCCCGCAGCTTTACCTTCTGCAAGTCTTGCACGGGGACGTCCACGTTCATCTGCATCCTGATGTTTGAATTTTTTCCCCATTTTGGTAACAGTCCGCACTATTGTTCCTTTTTCCAAAATGATGAACATTCTTTTCTCCACACTGTATTCCATCAGCCACATTTTTGCCCATTCTTGCAGTTTGTCTAAGTTCTGCTGTAATCGCATTGCTTCCTTGGCACTACCGACCCCTCCTGCTATCTTTGTATCATCTGAAAACCTTGCCACAAAGCCATCAATTCCATTATCCAAACCACTGACAGAAGCTGGAAAAGTAGCGTTCCCAATACTGACCTCTGAGAAACACCACTAATCACTGGCAGCCAGCCACTGCTGGCTCCTGTCCGTCAGCCCGTCCACAATGCATGCTGGTATCTTCCCTGTAAAGCCGATACTTCCTGAAAATTGATGTCTTCGCAATTGTAACAGAATTTGAATCTGTTGGAATGATGAAGCACATTGAGAGTGGCTGATGCTCAAATTGGCGAACATGCTGATTTACAAAACTATCTGATGTGTTTGTAGAGAATTGCTTAATGTAAATAACCCCGGCACAGAGATGGACTTGACATTTGATTTACCTCAGCCCCGAAGGCAGACAGAATATCATACATCATCGACCTAATTCCGATGTACTCGGACATACGCATGTGTACATTGATGAACTGTGGACATTATCTCACGACCAGTGGCCGTTCTGCATGGTTGTTGGCGTACTCTCGTTTCGTATGACATACCTGCCAGCGCACATACACACTGTGGTTCATCACCACACTGCGCGAATTTATCCAATTTACAAAATGTACTTTTCAGGAGTGGGGATCACTGATAGTGTTCAGTGTGCATCACCACTCTAACTTGTAGTCTGACACCTTCTGAGGCGCCGACGTCGCTCCGCTCAAGCACATTAGTCCCCGGTCCCAGCACTGAGCCGGTAACTTTGTCTAGAATATTGTATGAGATCATAACAAAAAAAAACAACATCCTGTGTCTCCCTACCTCCAACAGAGCGTGATGTAGGAAGTTCCTTATCACCCACATACTTTGTAGATGAAAGGTGTAAGACAATCTTCCACATGGCCCTTTAAATCCTGAATATCGTAGCGAATACTCGGGTCATACTAATCTCTGCTAACGGAAAGAAAATCTCACTGACATCCTATTCTATTTCATTGGTAATGTCGATTGGCCGGTGAAGGTGCAACTTTGTAATCTCTCCGACGAAGTCTGAAAAGTTTCATCGGAACAAGCGGCTTCGGTCCCCACACCGAAGTAATGTGGAGGCACAGGCGACTCTAAACGCTTAAATATCAGCGTTTTCAGTGCTGATGGAGATGACGTATATCTGCTTATTTGGAGTAACCATATCATATATAACAGTGACACTCCACCAGCTATAACAGAATATATCATCAGTGACGTTAGACTCGCGTCACTACCCCATTGCCGGGTTGCTGCATCAATTGTTTGGTTTCAATGACGTCACATTCAGGAAGGAATCACAGCCTATAAGGTTAGACAGAGACTAACGGGTTGACATTAGACTGGACGCATGATGAGAAAGGTTATTGAAGAATTATTCTGTGGAAAGTAAAGGCAAGCGCAGCATCAGTAATGTTATAGTCAGTGGGAATCAGCAGAACGCTGTGTAACAAATGCAGTTAAGGAACGGAGCGAGACCTCTTCACTGAGTTACTGTGGGACAACGAAAGGACCCTCCTGGAGCGATGCTCTCCGCGGGCGAGGGGAGCGCTGACGTCACTCCCTCGGGGGTGAGGGTGTTCTGTTGTGGAATGTGAATGAAGGAGCTTCATGATCCAGCTGCTCAGTCCATCAGCTGGGGAACAGGTGACACTGGAGCGGAACATCAACCCTTGTTTGTTCATTGGCTGTAAGTAACGTCATTCAATGCACAACCCGCCTACCCCTGACGGAGAATTCGTGTTTCCTATAAATTAGCAGGGTATCGCGGTCCGAGTCACACGCTGATGTGAACTGCACAACGGGAGATAATTCAAGCAATCGAACATGAGTCGACCGGCGATCCTACAGGTGAAAGACGTTTGTTACCCTGTTCTAGCGGTGTTTGGTTTACCCGGTAAGTCGTATTAATACATTGTCTAACAGCTACTGGCCTTCGGCAGGACATTGTTATTATTTATGAAGTATGATCCGAAGATGCACCGCAATGTGTCCATTATACAAGCTGCTCAATAGGCGCTGTATCGTTCCCTGTCCACACGACCGGTGAGGAGACTTTCCTCTGGACACAGGAGGGCGTCAATAACTCCACCCCAGTGCTCAAAGTCCTGATTTGTGATGGTCGATGTGCAAAATGATCTCTGTGCCACCCGGTTTACCCAGTGTTTTACTTTAAATGAATGACGGATCTGTATTTACAGCTCCGTTTCTTTTATGCGGAGCACCTCACAACCTACCATTCACCATGCAGTGGTAACCTGGTTCACCCTCCTGTAGGGCAGCACATTACCCAGGCTCCCAGTAAATTACACGTGCTGTTTCTCAGCCCGTTTCCAGCTGGTGAAGATCACACTGCGAAGTGCCTTTCCGTCCTGCCTATGCTCACTCTCAGACCACCGGACTAAACAGAAATACATCCGAACATAGTTCAGAAATAAGTTGTAAGATTCCCCTCTCTTCCTCCTTTAGTGATTGATGTCTTTACCTGTTGTTGTTTTTTTACTGTTGCAGCTAATTTGTTAACAATTATCATTCTGTCCCAGGGAAAATGCGGTCTTTCCAAATGCATCTCTGCCTACATGACGATGATCTGTGTCAGATCTATCGGTCATTCTCATCAATGTCCTTGTCTATGAGATTTTAATATTCCGCCTGACAAATTCATTTCTGTATTATACGGAAGTCCTTAAAGCCACGATCTACGTGCTGGCGGTCACTCTGGAACTATCACGGTGGTACACGGTGGCCTTCACCTGTGATCGATATGCTGCCATATGTTGTCAGAAGTTTAAAACAAAATACTGCAGAGTGAAGACAGCCAGAATCCTGGCAGCAGTAATACTGGCGGGGCTTTGTTTGGAGAATATACCCCTCTTGTTTGCATTTCAGCCTCAACGGATAATTGGAAATATTTCGTGGGGTATTTGCCCGAAATTGGACATCTTCAACTCTCCAACTTTTGCCGCGTTCAGCAGATTCAAATCCTTTCAAAACCTGCTGTGTGCATTTGGTTTAATACTTTTATGTAACGGGATGACGGCCAGGCATATCTTAGTGGCCAGCAAATCCCGGAGGAGCTTCCGAACCCATAAGAGTAAGATTGAACGTGACCCGAAGATGGAGAACAGAAAAAAGAGCATCATATTACTGTTCTGTGTATCGGGTAGCTTTATGCTATTTTGGCTCCCGTCGGCAGTGACCAGTTCTATTGCCAGTCTAACCATGTATTTTGATCGCGACTATAACTCTGCCCAATATATCTCTGCTCAAACTGGGGTTCTGCTAACGAACATGAGTTCCTGTACAAACACGTGCATTTATGCAGCGACCCAAACTAACTTCAGGGCAGAGTTGAAAACGTTGATACTGTCTCCTTGGACGCTTATCCGGGAATTGATCAAGGGAAATGTAAGATCGTCTAAGGCTTTCTCCCCTCAGTAGAACTCAGTTCCAGCTCGCACACGTCTTACAACAGGCAACATTTTGTAAAAGATCCGCGCTTTTAGATTGATAGTAAGATAAATATTCTCATTTAATACATCCTGATGCTGGTAACTGAAAATGTCTCATTCGTATCTGATAAGAATTAGCTCATGGTAGAAATAAAATGTATGAATGTGTGGAATGGGCCGGATGGAACACTGTATTGGATTAGGACAAGCGTCATTTCAATGTTAAAGAGACCAGACTATTTGCATCCAGCATTGGATCTCTGTAAAGCAGCAGAGAGCGACGGTCAATAACATCCTTATTCCATATTTCCCGATCTGCCAAACTGTATAATGTGAAGCAGCGAAAAAGAGGGGCAAAAAGTTTTCGAATACTGCAGAGCCGCGTCCAAAATCCTCAGCAGGAATTGAGGATAGAAAATATTCTTCCTCGATAATTATTAGAAGAATACAAATTTGGAAAGGCGTTACATAACCTTTCAAAAGATCCTGTGTCATTTTAGCTTACATTGTGTCGTTCCATTCATTTCGTGATCGGCAGTACCACTCAGCTGTACCAGAACCTCCTCAATTGACCAGCCACCCCTCAGCAATAGAAGGCGATCTTCTATTCCCGATCCTGTAGACATTATATTCGATGCTACCCGGCGATATGCCTGGTTACGGAAATCAGCCCTTACAGAAGTCAGATATCAACGCCTAAATATTTGGGTACCTTCTATGACAACTAATAAATAAGCACACGATGTATTCCTTTTCAAATTGATTTTATTAAATCATGTACAGGTGACCCACATTCACTTTCTAATTAAATCTGAATATGGTTCATATTTTAGGGAAGTTTTAAGGGCAAGAACGGCTTTTAAATCGGTTATGTCGGAAATTCATCAGGACGGCTACAAGCAAACGCTATTATTTCCAGCACAATTGAGAGTTACTCTCAAAGATGGGACCTATCCGCTGTACAATTCTCCAGCGGATGCTCAAAGATCCCTTAAAGAGTAGTACTTTTTTTTTACTACGGGTTGACTAATGTAATGATTAGTCTATAGGTCTGGATCTTCTATTCCCGATCCTGTAGACATTATATTCGATGTTACCCCGCGGTACCCCTGGTTACGGAAATCAGCCCTTAGAGTACAGCCCTTACAGGAAATCAGATATCAATGCCAGATTTGGGAACAGCTTCTTTCCAACTGTGATAAGACTGCTGAACAGATCCTGACCGGGATCTGGGCCGTACCTTCCAAATATCTGGACCTGACTTGCACTACCTTACTTTCCCTTTTCTGTTTTCTAATTATGATTTATAATTTATTTTTAAATTATATTTATTTCGATTTGTACTTCAGGGAGCGCGAAACAAATATCACTGTGATGATTGTACGCACTAGTATCAATTGTCTGGAGACAATAAAGTAATAAAGTCAATAAAGTACTTTCTGTGAAAAATAATAAATAAGCACACGATGTATTGCTTTTCAAATTGATTTTATTAAATCATGTACAGATGACTCACATTCACTTTCTAATTAAATCTGAATATGGTTCATATTTTAGGGAGGCAATACTCTCACAAACGCTCCACAGCACGCCCAGCAAACCCATCCCCAAAATGTCGGGATTGCGTGAAAACTGATTTATTCAGGTTATTAACAAGGAGCACGAGAAGCTGATTCTCACCTGGTCTGAAGCCGACTGAGCCAAAGCAATCTCGCATTCCGCTTCCACAAGCTTCAACGTCACTCAAACCTGTCGAACTGTCTGCCTGATTTATTCACAGCTCATTGCCATGGAGGAGTGAACGTGCCGAAGCGGGCGCCTTCCTGACTGACTCCCATTTGCCTGTGTTTAGACATCGATCCTTCCCAAGCTTTCATAACATGATCTTGTCAAAATGCCAAAGACACATTCCAATTATATCTGCCTCAAATATGTTTACTGTCATCTCGGTCCGTGCCCACCACAATGAAAATTATGTTACTCAGGAGCCCCTTCAAAATTTCCCTTCTCGCATACAAATATAGCCACTAGTTCTAGAATCCACTCGGTTGGAGAAATGCTTACTATCCGCGCCATGTCGTTTATATAAATATTTATATATTCACCCTTCACTCTCTACCCCTGAACAAAAAAAGTTCCAGACTATCCATACTTCCCGCTTACCTCAAACTCCAAGTTCCAATTACATCATTGTGAATCCTTTCCGCGTCCTTCAACAACACGTGAGCACTTCCCACTAAACTTCACTCCTCTGCGCATGTAAACGGATCGCACTCTTTGGTTCCATACGTCGCAGGGGCAGGTGTAAACGTACGAACTATTTTTCAGTATCTGTTCGGTTGATGTTATTGATAAAACGAGCTTGATGCTGCGGATCTGAGTATTGAGAGAGAGCTGCAGAATGTCCTTCCGGGTCACGCTGCATCTTCAGATTAACTACATCCCTGCTCTTCCTGAGATCTACACTTAAAAGGGGATTATCAGCAGGTGGGGTCCGGCCAGCTCATCGTCCAGTGACATCACTTATGATCCCAACAACAATCCCTGATGTTTGTATTAATAATGTTAATAAATGGATTCATGACACTGACGCTCGGTCTCTCGAATCTCTCTTTCCTACGGGGTCACACAGTCCTAAACGTCCATTGATATTATGGAGTTGTTCCGGGACAGTAGGCAAGGCGAGGGGAATAGTATCCTTGCCGGGGATTGGACTATTTTAAATTAATCTGTGTTAATTAGTTTTGGTAGTGCCTGTGTTCTTCGTTGTTTTAATGTCATCATCATGGCTTGACTTTGCGAAAGCAGATTTAGGAAGGGGGCTGCCCCCGTCTGCTGCAGGCTCGCTGGTGGCTGACGAGGCCAACACGGGACAGGCAGGCCCGGCCACAGCGGCTACAAGGGAAATTCTGTTCCGGGTTTGGTGCTGCTGTGTCACTGTCGTTCCTCCTTCTCCTTTCATCCTGAAGGCCAGCCCTGCGTGCGTTCCCAGTGGAGGAGACAGACTGGTGAATGGCGTGTCGCCAGGCCTCGCCATCGGAGGCTAGAGTAGACCACTGGCGATGGTCAATGTGACAGGCACCAAGGGATTTCTTCAGAGAGTCCTTGTACCTCTTCTTCGGTGCCCCCTGTCACGGTGGCCAGTGGAGAGTTCGCCACACAGCACAGTCTTGGGCAGGCGATGATCCTCCATCCTGGAGACGTGCCCTGCCCAGCGCAGCTGCGTCTTGAACAGACTCGATGCTGGTGACCTCCGCCTGTTCGAGGACTTCGATGTTGGTGACGGAGTCACTCCAGTGGATGTCGAGGATGGTGCGGAGGCAGCGCTGGTGGAAACGCTCAAGGAGTCGTGGGAGGTGACGGTAGGTGACCCAGGACTCGGAGCCATACAGGAGGGTGGTGAGTCCAACGGCTCTGTACACGCTGATCTTTGTGCCTTTCTTCAGATGCTTGTTGTTCCAGACTCTTTCTCACAGCCTGCCGAAAGCGCTGTTGGCCTTTGCCAGTCTGTTGTCAATCTCTTTGTCGGTCTCGGCATCTGAGGAGACGGTGCACCCCAGGTAGCCGAACTGGTGGACTGTCTTCAGCTCTGCCTCGCCGATGGTGATGCGGGGAGGGTGGTAATCTTCCTGAGGTGCGGGCGGATGGAGGACTTCTGTCTTCTTCAAGCTGGCTTCCAGTCCGAAGGGCTCGGCAGCCTCTGCGAAGCCGGATGTTATACGCTGCAGGGCTGTCTCTGTGTGGGCAACAAGGGCAGCATCGTCGGCGAAGAGGAGCTCTCGGATGAGTTGCTCCAGTGTCTTGGTGTGGGACTGCGGTCGCCTCAGGTTGAACAGGCTGCCATCGGGGCGGTACCGGATGTAGACACCGTCTTCGTCATCACGGTCTTCCGTGACCCTTTCGAGCACGATGCTGAAGAAGATGGTGAAGACCTGACCAAGGCGTTCGACACTGTGAGCAGGGAAGTTCTGTGGCAAATCATGGAACGACTGGGATGCCCCCCAAAGTTCCCCAGCATGGTCATCCAACTGCACGAAATTAGCGTAGCCAAGTCACACACAACAACGATCTCTCAGATCCCTTCACAATAGGCGACGGTGTAAAGGAAGGCTGCGTCCTCCCCCCGACTCTCTTCACCTTTGTTACAAATTCTGTGTTATAATATACAAAACAGTGACTAACACAATTACTTCACTAAAAATAAACAATACACATTACAACAAAATGTTTGCATCTCTATCAATGATTTACGCCTCTAAGGTCGCCGTGGACTGCGTATGTTCCTTTTCGATATTTACCCGGGCACGAACATACCCTCTAAACATTGCCAGACAGTCTGCCCGGGGAGATCCTCCCGCCACCCGTTTCCAAGACCCATCAATGGCTGTTTTCGCCCGCCCCAGGAGCAAGTTAACAAGGATATCCTCATCCCTTCATGCCCCCTCCTTACTGGATGACCATATATAAATAGGGTGGGGCTAAAATGCAGCCAGAAGGCGAGAAGCAGCCCACGCAAATACGCAAAAAGAGGCTGCAGCCTCGCACACTCCATGTACATGTGGTACCCGGTCTCCTCCAGCCCGCAGAAGTGGCATGCGGCTTGGAGATCCGTCTACAAATTAAAGAATTTATTACAAGGCACCGCTCTATGCAGCAGCCTCCAGCCCAGATCCGCAAGGTGCAGAGGAAGAACCCCCTCGTAAAGGGACTTCCAGTGGGGACCCTCCTTACCTCCGGGTGGAAAGATCGACCGCCATGGCGTGTCGGGACGGTGGACAAGGGCAAGGGATTGGAGGGTGTGGAGCAGCAGCCGATACAATTACCTCCTACTTGCATCCCTGAAAGGGACTGTGGGTATCGATGAGAGATGGCTCAAGTTGTGTGGACACGGCTCCCGGAGAGGTTTGCGAGGCCTGGGCCCGACAAGCAACTCGGCCTGAGTCAATCCACACACCCGAGCCGCACCGACATCCACTGGGGTAGGACAAGAATCGGCCAGGACCCCGCCCTCCGCCAGAGGAGGGGATTTCCGGCCTGAGGCGACCATGTTCCAGACTCTCAGTAGGTCCTGATAGAAGCCGGTCAGACTCCGCAAAGCAGTACGGCTGACGCCCGCCGGTGGTAGCCGCATGTCTTCGTGAAGACAGCAGCCCCTCCGGATGAAGAAAGTCGCCAACAAGTGCCACCTGGGAGGGTGCTCTGCGTCCAGGAATCTCTGCAGAGTCCTGAGGCGGAGAGCCGACGGTCGCGTTCGAACGCACACCAGCGACTGTCCGCCCTCTAACACTGGGAGACTCAAGACCGCTGCAGAGACCTAGTGTTTCCTGTTGCGCCAGAAGAAGTCCACTAACTTCCTCTGCATTCTCGCAACAAACGGGGCAGGGGGGGCCAAGGTGACCATCCGATACCACAACATGGAGGCCACCAGCTGGTTTATGACCACCACCCTGCCTCGATAGGAAAGCACCCTGAGAAGGCCTGACCAGCGCCCCAGGCGGGCCATGACTTTCGTCTCCAGGTCCTGCCAGTTCGCCAGCCAGGTCTCCCCAGATGGACTCAGGTAGAGATCCAGATAGAGGAGACGTCTAGTGCTCCACTCATAAGCTCTCATCTCCTCCGGCAAGGAGTCCACCTACCACTGACCCACTAAGAGTCCGGAACATTTCGCCCAGTTGATCCTAGCGGAGGATGCTGCCGAGAAAACTTCTTGGCACTCGCGCATCCTGTGCAGGTCATTGGGACTGTCATCATGAGGAGTACATCATCGGCGTAGGCCGAGAGGACGGCCTCCATGTCCGGTTCACGCAGAACCAGACCTGTCAGCCTTCGCCGTAGGAGGCTTAGGAATGGCTCGACACAGATCGTGTACAATTGACCGGACATGGGGCACCCCTGACGTACTCCTCTCCTGAAGGGATTGGGCGCTGCCAGTGATCCATTGATCTTAACAAGGCACTCCGCGGCAGAGTATAGGAGCCGAACTCGGGCCACAAAGTGTGGTCCGAGCCCAAAAGCCTGCAGAGTGCCCACCAGGAACTGTGGTCTACCCGGTCAAACGCTTTCTCCTGGTCAAGAGAAAGAAACGCTGCCCGGGACCCAGTCTCCTGTTGCAGGTGGATCAGGTCCCGTACCAGGTGGACATTGTCCTGGATGGAGCGGCCCGGGACCTTGTAGAATTGGTCAGGATGGATCACCTGTCCTTGTACTGTACCAGGACGGTTGGTCATTGCCCGGGGAACATCTTGTAGTACGCGCACAATAGGGACACCGGGCGCAGTTCATTAGCAGGCGGAGTTCTCCCTTCTTGGGCACTAGGACCACAACAGCTCTCCGCCATGAGAAAGGTATTTCCCCGGGGGCTCGGCTCTCCTCTAGAACAAGGCTGTAATAAACCCCCAGTGTAATCCACACTCAGACCATCTAAGCCAGGGCAGTTAACCCTCCGGAGTTGCCGAAGGGCAGTAGACAGCTCCTCCCGAGTTAGGGGAGCGTCCAGACGCGCTGCGTCTTCTCGGCTGACCTTTGCTAAATCTTCCCAGACCTCACTGCACGCCCCCGCATTTGACGGATCTGGTGAGAATAAGGACCGATAGAAAGTGCGGACTTCTTTGATAATTTCGTCGGGATCCGTGATGGAGGAGCCATCAGCAGCCAGTAGCTCCACCAGTTGCTTTTGAACACCCCGCCACTTCTCCAACGAGTAGAAGAAGGGTGAGCCGCGGTCCAAATCTTGCAGCATTTGGATCCGCGACCTCACATATGCACCTCGGGACTGCTGAAGCTGCAGATGCCTGAGTGCGTCCTTCTTCTCCTGGTATTCCTGCCACAGCTGTTTGTCTCCACCGGTCGGACCAAGACGGGGCTCTAGGTCAAGCAACGCTCTCTCAAACCGCTCAATCTCAGAGCCCCGCCTCTTTGTCGACCCCCTAGTGTACTCCCGACAAAAAAACCGGATGTGGGCTTTGCCCACATGCCACCACAGCCGTAGGGAGCAGAACGCTCTCCGTCCCTCACTCCAGGTGGCCCAGAACGCTCGGAAAGAATCCCGGAATCGGCTGTTTTCCAGCAGCCGGTTGTTAAAGTGCCAATACCCGGATCCCACCCGAGGGTGCAGAGGAGTAAATTCCATCCACACAAGGTGATGAGCCGAGTACGACACCGGCCGCAAGGAGGACACCGACACGCGGGAGATACAAGCCCGAGAGATATACAGGCGGTCTATCCGGCAACCCCCCTCTCTAGATCTTCTGGAGAAGGCGCTAGAGTCGGGTTGAAGATTCCGCTAGCTGTCCACCAAGTCAAAGGAGCCGACTAGCTCCTTTAACCTTTTCGCCGATGCTGGGTCGCGTTGGAGGCCCGAGCGGTCCTCCACCTCGAGGGTACAGTTGAAGTCTCCCCGAGGATGACGCAGTCCCCAGAATCGATGTAACTCAGCAAGGTGGACAGCTGACAGAATAGGCGCGTCTGCATCACCCCGCGCCGCGGGCATACACATTGGTAAAATGCAGCAATACTCCATCCAGGCGCACATCCAGGTGGAGCAGACGGCCGGGCACAACATCTTGGGCTCCTACCATTTCTGGCTGGAAGGTTGGGACAAACAGGATCGCCACCCCGCTAGAGCTGGAGCAAAGGTGACTCATGTAGACACCACCCTACCACTCCAGGAGCAAAGCGGACTCGTTCCTGGGGTGGTATGGGTTTCCTGCAGGAAACTCACCGCGTATCTCCCATCGTGCTACAACTTATATTAAGACTAGCTATGGTAAGCTTCATGTCGGGAGCACACTAGGCCTCAGCACCAATACCCTTCCCACTGAGAGCGGTGGCGCCCTCAACCTCACCATCCCGAAGAAAACCAAGAACATTCTTTGCTTTCCGGGCCCGACTGCTACCATCGCTAACCTGTGACCCAGCATCTCCCGAAGGAGCGAGGCTGCTTTCCACCCTGATGTCCCTCACCAGGTCATCCAGGAAGGATTTCAGCTGCCGTCTGTCATTCCCCGACACAACATTCCTCTTCCCCTTCCCCCTCCCTCCGAGGATGTCTCGCAGGGACTTCACCAGCCTCAACATGCTAGGCCAGCGAAGAGAGGCTAGTTTAAGCCGATGCTTTGCACCCACAGAGGAGTGAATGAACTCTGTGATCTCCTACACAGGTACCAAAGGGGATTTTTTCAGGAGGGGTGAGCATGTTCATTGTCTCGATATCAAACGAGACTCCCTCCAACCCCTCACTGCAGATAGATCCCCCATCTTCCTCCTCGTGTGTTCTAATATGCGGCTGCACTTGTAACCCACACTGCGCAGCGGGTACCTCCCTCATCCTTCCCGCTCCACCATCGCATCAGTCTTATCCACAGTTACGCCGATGGAGGGAAAATCCCAGGGACTCCCTGCAGGCCTTTAGTTGATGGGGTCGGCAAGCAAGGTATATCACCCTCCCCAGGAGACAGGTATGAAGGGGACCCCAGCAGCTCTGGTCCAAGGGATTCACCGGCAGCCTGATGCTGACAGTGAGAGAGCTTGGTCTCCTCTCCGCTTATACTGTTTAATACACTTGCCTCCAGGGAGTCGCTTACTGCTAAGTCCTGGGTGGAGGGCTCCAGGTCTGTTTTAGTTGTGCAAACAGGCCCAGCAGTAGCTTCTTGCACAACCACACCACCTGCCACAGGACTGGTGGCTACATCTGGGGATTCAGGATTAGACACAACTTCCACCCGGATTTCCACCCCTTTCTGGGACTCCCCCGCATCTACATTCCCTGCCCTCTTGGGGTAGCATTCCCTTCTCCTCTTCAAGCCGGAGGAGCACACAGGTGCAGGATTTACTGATGGAGTGGTACTCTTCGCTTCCATCCCTCCGTCCAACTGTGCACTTCCACGAGCCTCCCGCTCCACTTCTGGGCAAATGGGCGTGAGCTCTGCTTTCTCGGGGGCTGACATCTTAATGAGTTTGGATTTCTTCCTCACTTTCCTTCCCCGCACAGGCTCCACCCCGTCCCTCGCCTCAACATCCTTGCACGTAACCTCAAGATCTCCCGCCTGAACCATAGGGGCATGAGCAGGGACTGAAACAGACATAGGAATAGGGGCGGGGGTAGAGACAGGGTCAGGGGCAGGAGCAGGGGCCGGCACAGGTGTAGGAGCAGGAATGGGATCAGGGGCAGAGGTAGCTGGGGCACTAGTTCCCGAAGTGGACTCCCTGGGTTTTCGGGTGCTAGGACAGTCCCTCCGAAAGTGCCCCACCTCCCCGCACGCATGGCACCGTGGGTGCTCAGAGCTCCAATACACCTGATAATCTACCCCCTCGTGCCGGACAGTAAACCGGTCTCAACTTCGTCCTCCCTCTCCAGATGCATGAATACCTGCCGCCGGAAAGAGATTACGGGACGGAGGGTGCGTCTCTTAAAATCGTGCCTGATGGCAGTTATTTCTGACCTTATTTGCCCCAAGTGTGATCGTGCGGGAAGTAGGGCTTCGTTGAGGATGAAAGGCTTTAATCTCCCTCCACACCGTCTCATACACACTCCTGGTGTCAGTCTCAGAGTGAATCTCTCTCCACACCGTCCCATATACACTCCTGGTGTCAGTCTCAGAGTGCATCTCCCTCCACACCGTCCCATACACACTCCTGGTGTCAGTCTCAGAGTGAATCTCCCTCCACACCGTCCCATACACACTCCTGGTGTCAGTCTCAAAGTGAATCTCCCTCCACACCGTCTCATACACACTCCCGGGGTCAGACACAGAGTGAATCTCCCTCCACACCGTCCGATCACACACTCCCCGGGTCAGTCTCAGAGTGAGGTTCCCTCCACACCGTCCCATACACACTCCTGGTGTCAGTCTCAGAGTGAATCTCCCTCCACACCGTCCCATACACACTCCTGGTGTCAGTCTCAGAGTGAATCTCCCTCCACACCGTCCCATACACACTCCTGGTGTCAGTCTCAGAGTGAATCTCCCTTAAAACCGTCCCATTACACACTCCCCGGGTCAGACGCAGAGTGAAGCTCCCTCCACACTCTCCCATCACACACTGCCCGTGTCAGACACAGAGCGAATCTACTTCAGTACCGTCCCAACACCGTACCGACCCTCCTGGAGTCAGATACAGGGCGAATATCCCTCCACACCGTCACATCACACATTCCAGTAGGTCTGTCACAGAGTGAACCTCCCTCCAAACCATCCCATACAGACTCCTGGGGACCGACACAGAGTGTATCTCCCTCCACAATGTTCCATCACACACTCCCGGGGTCAGACACAGAGTGAAGCTCCCTCCACACTATCTCATAAACATTCCCGGGGGCAGACACGGAGTGAATCTCCCTCCTGGACTACATCCCCTGGACTGATCTTAGGCAAATCTTTCCAGAACTCCATTTGACGGATGTGGTGTGAGTAAGGACCCATAAAATCAATAACTTCTTTATCTATTTCATCAGCGTTCGTGGGGAGATACCCTAAACAGGCAGTGACTCCACACAGTACTTTTGGAAGTAGGTACAGAGAAGATGTCAGGGGTAATTTTTTTACTCAAAGTGGTGAGTGCGTGAAATGGGCTGCTGGCAACAGTGGAGGCGGATACGATAGAGTCTTTTAAGAGACTCTTGTACACGTACATGGAGATCAGAAAATTGGAGGGGAATGGGTAACCCTAGGTAATTTCTTAGGTAAGGACATGTTCGGCTCAGCTCAGATGTAAATTAAACATTGTGAGCGCTGCTGACGTGCAGGAATAAATACACTTTCCCGATTCACTCACAGTCACATACAATTAACTGATCGGCGACAACAAGTGGCAGGCTGAAGAAACTGTCCCGTTTCTCACCCATTGATTATAAAATCTCAGTGCCGTGCCTGAGATCGCTGCACATCGAGAGTCAATGCCTAGGTGTCTGTTAATTTAACATCATTACATCGGCCAGACTGCCGAATGCATCGTCCTCCGCCCAATCCTTAAAAAAAAAGCATCCTCTCCTGGGATAATCCCATCCGGGGAACTCGGCCCCACCCACGGGGTCTTCCTGTCTGTGTAATTCCCGAGGTCGCACTTGTCGAAGCTCTTTACCCGGACTTAAACCGGAAGCAGAATCGCGGGACGTGAAGCGGTATTGCGTCACTGTGGAGCCATCTCTGACGTCACAGAGGGCTTGGCTGGAGCCAGCGTCCGTTGGGACGGTTGGAAATTAAAGGGGAGGGCGCCTATTAATGGGAGGGCAGAAATTCGGTCAAAATATCCCTATCCCGCGGGCTGTGATGTCGTCACATGCAGATGTTCACAGATCCACTCTCAGTCCGGGTCGAAGTTCCTTCAGAGACTCCACTTCCTTCTTCCATGTCTCACTGAACTGATTCCCACTCAGGCTGAAACAGATGGAGGATTAAAGTTTCAATAAATGGATTACACAATAGTGTCATTACAGGGGACTGAGGTTATGTTACAAGAACACCCACAAAAAAATCAACAGAAAACCCGCGGATCCGCTGATATTAACATGAACACAAACACTCACACGATCCGCTCCAGACTCGGGAGGGTCAGTATGATGCGGCGGAGAGCGGGGACAGATCGGTCTGTGAGCGAGTTTGATGCCAAGCTCAGCTCCGTCAGTGATGGGTTTGTACTGAGAACGGAGGCGAGATCCTCTGCACCAGAATCCGTGAGACCGACACTGTGCATCCTGCAGATGAGAGAGAGAGAGTGAGGGTGAAGGACACAGAGAGACAGGAGACAGTTTAAATCCCCAGTGTTTATCAGTAACACAATTACTAATCACATTAATGTTCAGTGTCAGACACCCTGTGACTGTAAACACAATCTCCCACAGTCTTGTACTTACCACAGTTCCTGTATTTTACACTTCGCGTCTCTCAGAGCCGCAGACACCAGTTTCACTCCTGAATCTGCCAGTTCATTACCGCTCAGGTTCAGCTCCGTCAGTGATGTGTTTCTACTGAGAGCGGAGGCGAGATCTTCGGCACCAGAATCTGTGAGACCGACTTTGTCCAGCCTGGAGATAAGAGAGAGTGAGGGTGAAGGATACAGAGAGATAGGAGATGGTACAAATCCCCAGTGTTTTATTATTAAAACAATTACTGATCACATTAATGTTCAGTGTCAGACACCCAGTGACTGTAAACACAATCTCCCACAGTCTGGTACTTACCCCAGTTTCTGTATTTTACACTCCGGGTTCCTCAAAGCAGCAGACACCAGTTTCACTCCTGAATCTTCCAGTTTATTATCCCCAAGTCTAAGCACAAACAGACAAATTGATGAACAAAGTGATTCAAACCGCGGGTCTGAGGGAATTTCTCTCACTTGGGTATTTCAGGAAACATTAAACCCTTCAGTAAATCACTGATCGGAGTTCCCATCACTGTCAATGACTCTCACTAACCAGCTCCGGGGTATTCACCGAACCTCAGTGATTTAGTCCGTCGGTGTTACACTGTAAAGTCCCCAAATTCTGTCTCTCTCCACGATGGTTAGAAAAGTGTTCGTGCCTTGAGAGGGTCGACGGGGCCAGAGCAGAAAGGGAGAAAGTTCCACAGTAAGGAAGAGATGTGTTTTGGAAAATATCCAGGGGAAATTGCGGAAAAGATCCTCAAAGGAGGGAGGGGGATGGGGAAGAGATCCAATCAGGAGGAAGGTAGATGTGATACAGAGATCCATTATGAGGGAAACACGAATCGACAAGACAATGAGGCAGAAATAGATCGCGCGGACGGGTGGGTCTAACTTGAGGACCACAATCCGGAGAAAAGAGATGAGGTCTGGGTATCTGATAGTGAGCACAGTCACACAGGTGGACTGATGGTGATAGTCACACACGGGGAAGGGCAGGGGAGGACATTCACAATGGTATTTCTTTCCTTCTCACTGGGACCGGCTGCTGACGGTCTCTTGTCCCTCACCGGGAAGGGGGTGTGAATTTCTGACCCACCTGCTGGAGTCAGTGTCGGTCTGGGTGTCGGTAACAGTGAGAAGGAACATTGTCAATGGACGTGTCACAGGCAGCGAGAAACACGGCCATTCCTGTGATTTACTACCATTAAACCAATGGCCGTTGTTCACTGATCTGATGAATGTCTCCAACATTCCTTTACAAGCAATCACATGATTATCGACCAATCACAATTCTTCACAGTCTGAGTTACTAGAGTTTTACACAAATTCCTTTACACTGAAACAAAACAACAGAACAGTGTGAGAGTTAAAAACAAATTACCTCAAATCCTGGCACCTGTGCAGCCCGGGTCCCAGACGTCGGATTCCTTCACACTGAATGTGGCAGTACTCCAATTTGAGCTGTTTTACTGTTTCACAGAGTCCGATGGCATGTGACAGGACCGCGCAGTCAATCGGGGTCAGTGTCATTCCGCGGAATGAAAGTGTTTCCACAGATCCCAGTGCGTCCTGAGCCAGTCCACGATTCTGAGACTCAAACAGGTAGTGCAATGTGTTCAGGAGGCTCCTTTTACCAGCTTCATTCTCTGTGTTACCAATCTGGCGTTTAACCTCTTCCTTCACCCAGTCAATCACCCGGCAGGTTGTTTCATGAGAAAATGGACCCAGAAACTCCTCCAGGCCCCGAGCTGTCATTGGGGAGGAGAGACCAGCAACAAAACGGAGAAATACCTCAAATTGCCCATCTGTCGTGTTGTGGGCTTCAGTGAGGAATATCAGGATATCCCCGGGATGTGGATTCAGGAATTGTGCGACTGCAGCTACAAACTCTTGGATGGTGAGGTGTGGGAATGTGTACACCACGCTCCGGGCCGAATCCTCTCTCTCCAAAAGCTCCATCAGGAACCCGGACAGGAACTGGGAAGGCTGCAGATTGTACTTGATCAAATCTCCATCTGTAAACACAATCTTCCTCTCGGACACTCCTCTGAAGGCCATCTGACCAACCCTGAGTAACACATCACGGGGGTTCTCAATCTCACGGCCGTGGTTTTTCAGGATGTTGTAAATATAGTAGGAGTATAGTTGGGTGATGGTCTTGGGAACTCGCTGTGGGTCCCTGACTCTTTGTGTGAAGAAGGGGCCCAGTGCCAGAGCGAGGATCCAGCAGTAGGAGGGGTTGTAGCTCATGGTGTACAGGATGTCGTTCTCCTCCACGTGTTTGAAAACTGCTGCCGCCACCGTCTCATCTTCAAAATGTCTGATGAAATATTCTTTCCGTTCCTTACCAACAAATCCCAGGATTTCAGCAAAGACACTGATCCGAGCCTTTTCCAATAAATGTAACGCAGTGGGGCGGGTGGTCACCAGCACTGAACACCCTGGGAGCAGCTTGCCCTGGATTAAACTGTACACAATGTCAGACACTTCACACCACCACTCCGGATCTGGGCACTGGTGTTTGGGTTCTGTATCCCTCCGACTGTCTGCAAAATTGATTCTGTGTTTGAATTCATCCAAACCATCGAATATAAACAGCAATCCCTCTGGGTTGTTCCAGACCTCTCTCAGGATATTCCCAAAGTAAGGATATTGATCCAGAATCAGTTCCCTGAGGTTTATTCTACAGTTCATGGAGTTTAAATCTCGGAACTTGAAACTGAAGACAAACTGGAACTGTTGGTATATTTTCCCCGAGGCCCAGTCATAAACAATCTTTTGTACCATTGTTGTTTTCCCGATCCCCGGGACTCCAGCCACTGCTGCCGAACGTCCCGAAGTTGATCGGACAAAAAATCTTTTCATTGTTTCCCAAAAACTATTTGAGTAACTGCTCTGAAACAGGTGATCAATGCGGATTTTTTCCAGCTCTCCGCGGAGATGTTTCTGTCTCCACTCCTCCTGGTCTCTGCCTCTTGCTAGCAGCTCATGTTCCACCAGTCTCCGATCTCGAACAGTAGAAATGACCGTGAGTTCAGCGTATCGATCATCCAGCTGGAAAACCTTCACCTTTTCCCTCATCAGGATCGTGTTCACTCTCAGTTTTTCAGTCTCTGCCCGCAGAGTCTCCATGTGTTTCTGTCGAACATCTGAGGACGGAAAGAAATAGGTTGTCACTGACTGATCTGATGAACAACAAACACTCACGTATTCCAGCCCACAATGAAGAAACTTGTTGAAGACATTGTTTGGGCGAAATTAGGAGATCAGAAACAGAGTGTCTGAAATTGAACGTTGGCCCAGAAACATTTCTGATCTGATTCAGATCCGCTGTTAAAGGCTCCACTCTCCCCTCTGTTGGTAGTTTGCAGATTCCCCGGTGTTCCAGCGAGCACAAAGTGCACACGTGATTCTGGAGGGGAGAGTGTTGTGTGGAGCGGGTGGTTTCACTGCTTTCACTGCTGAGCTTTGGTTGAATTCTGCAACAGTGCAGACGGTAACACGGGGGGGGGGTCAATGGGCAATTTACGTCATTTTACTTCTCTCATAACTGACCTGATCTTCTTGATAGTCCTTTCAGTTTAAGCTGTCAGTACTGAGCCACAGAGTTTCCTTTTCCAGGCTGTGCCAGTCATGGTATAACACAGCCTACACTACTCTACTGTCTCTTATTCTCTGAGGGACTGGGACATGAATGCAGGCAATAAGCACCCAGCACTCACTACAGTCTCCTCTGCTCCGAGGAGCTGGTAGATGAACTCAGAATTACACAACCACCACACGTCTGCAGTCTCCTCTGCTGCAGGAAACTTGTATATAAATTCAGGCAATCCTCTGATGTTGCCCGCAAGAGCAGGAAACTGAAGAGGATCGCAATAGCAATAGTGGACTCTATAGCCTGGAGGACAGATAGGCGTTTCTGTGGACAGAAAAAAAGAAACATTGGTGGTTCTTTTCCTCCCCGGTCCGAAATGTTCCTCGATACGTCCACAATATGCTGAGATGGGAGGTTACACAGCCAGAAGTCGTGACACTTATTGAACTGATGACATAGGAAGTAAAAAGGGACGGGGTCTGGAAAACAGAACATAGGGAGATAGGAAGGAAGCTGAGAAGCTGGAATTCAAACATAGTAATCACAGTATTTCTGTCTGTTCCACACGACAGTCGACATAGGAATGGAATTGCTGCGCGGGTCAGGGATTCTAGTTTTTGGAGAACTAGGACAACCTCTAGGATAGGCGTGCCCTGTACAACATGGACGGGTTGCACGAATCGGAGTGGTACCAATATTCCTGCGGGAAGATTTACTGGAGCTGCTGGGAGTGTTTTAATTTGGCAGGGGGAAGGGAACCAGGATGATAGATCTGAGGATGAGATAACAGGCTTACAAGTAGATGATAGGTGTAACATGAATGTAAGGAAGGAGAAGCTCATGATTGGGTTGAAATGCAAACATAACGAAGTATTGAATTGCACCACAGAGGCAAAATTCATAAGGGCACAGATGCAGAACTGAAGGTGTTGTATTTAAATGCGGAACAAGGTGGCCGAACTCTTGGTGCAATTGGTCAGTGTGATGTTGTGGGCGTCACTGAGTCGTGGCTGAATGAAGGCCATTGATGGCACCACAATATTAAAGGACATGCTTTGTATCGAAAGGACAAGCAGGACGACTTAGGCGGCAGTGAGGCTCTGTTGGCTCGTGATGGAGTTTCATCTTTAGAAAGACGTGATATGGAGTCAGAGAAAGTTTAATCTTTGTGAGTGGAGATACGAAGATAAAAGGGTGAGAAATACATAATCAGAATCATATATAGTCCACACAATAGTAGCCAAGAGGAGGGGTTGAGATTGAAAAGAGAGCTGGAAAAGGCATGTAATAGGAATGACACAATTGCAATGGGCGACTTCAATATACCAAGGGAAATAGGAAAATCAAGCATGTTGACTCGCAAGAGAGGGAATTTATTGAATGCCTATGAGATAGCTTTGCAGAGCAGCTTGTGCTTGAGACTACTCAGGGAAAGGCTATCTTAGATTTGTTGTTGTGTAATAACCCAGATATTAACAGAGAGCTTAATGCAAAGGAACTTTAGGAGGCAGTGAACAAAAATGATGGAATTCAAACCGCAATTTTAGAGGGATAAGCATAACCTACATGTGTCAGTATCGCAATGGAATAAAGCGAATTGCAGAGACATGAGAGAAGAGCTTTACCAGGTGGATTATAGAGGATGCTAATGGGAGTAACGGCAGAATATAGATTGCCGAACGTCCTGGGAATAGTTCACAAGGCGCAGCATAGATGTAGCCCACAGAGGAAGAAGTTTTTAAGCGGCAGAGCATAAAAGCCAAGGAAATGGCATACATGGTAGCAAAGGTGAGTGGAAGGTTGGATAAAATTAAACGTTTCAAAATCCAACATAAGGCAACTAATAAAAAGCTTTAAAAAGGGATAAGATGAATATATAAGGGCAATCAAGCCAATAATATAAAGCAGGATAATAAGCACTTTTTCAGTAATATAAAAAGTAAAAGGAAGTTGAGAGTTGATACTGGACCACTGGAAAATGATGTTGTTGAGATAGTACAGTAATTGGGAATAAAGAAACTGCAGATAAAGGGTGTTTACATATGTTTTCACTGTGAAAGGCGCAAGCAGTGTGCAGTGGTGCTTAAGTGACAGTCAGTAGGAGTGAGACCCATTACTATTAAAAAAGAAAAAAGTGCTTGGCATACGAAAAGGTCTTAAGATGGATAAGTCATCAGGGCAAGGTGGACTATATCCCAGAGACCTGAGAGAGGTTGCCGGAGAGATAACAGATGATCGTAAATAACCACTTAAGTCTGACATGGTTCCGGAGGGACCGGAGTGGCGTGCAAATATCATTTCACTCTTTAAGAAGGGCGGGAGGCAAAAGAGGGAAATTATAGGCCTGTTAGCCAAACCTGATGGTTGTGAAAATGTTGGAGTCTCTTACTAACGTGGAGGTTTCGAGGTACCTGGAGACAAATGATAAAATAAGTCAAAGTCCGGCTGGTTTTGTGGACTGACTCCATAAGACTGTCAAAGCTGCTGCATATGTTGACACTGTGTTTAAGATAGCATACAGTGCATTGGCCTTCATCAGTCGTGGGATTGAGTTTAGAAGCCGAAAGGAAATGTTGCAGATGTGTAGGACCCTGGTCAGACTTAATTTGGAATACTCAGTTCTGGTAGCCTTACTACAGGAACGATGTTGAAACCATAGAACGCGTGCAGAGGAGATCTACAAGGATGCTGCCTGGATTGTGGACCATGGCTTATGAGAATAGATTATGTGAACTCGGCTTTTTCTTCTTGGAGTAACAGAGGATGAGAGGTGACATGATAGTGTATAAGGTGATGACAGGCATTAATCATGTGGATATTCAGAGGATTTTTGGCAGGGCTGAAATGGTTAGCATGAGAGGGCACCGTTTTAAAGTTCTTGGAAGTAGGTACAGAGGAGTTGTAAGGACTAAATTTATTACACAGAGAGTGGTGAGTGCGTGGAATGGGCTGCCGGCGACGGTGCTGGAGGTGAATAAGATAGGGTCTTTTAAGAGAGTCCTGGACAGGTACATGGAGTTCAGAAAAATAGTGGGCTATGGGTAACCCTGGGTACTTTCTCAGGTAGGGACATGTTCAACATAGATATGTGGGCCGAAAGGATGTATTATGCTGTAGGTTTTCTATGTTTCCTATGTTTCAATATGGACACAGACAATATACCCCCACCACATTTCTACTGTCTCCTCTGCTGCGAGGAGCTGGTACATGAACTCAGGCAATTCCCTGATGTTGATTCATGCTGTAATTTGAAACAGAGTATAAAAGTCGCATCTATCAGTATTGCAGAACGAATTACAGGGGCGTGAGAGAGGAGCTTGCCCAGATGGATTAGGGAAGGATACTACCGGGGATTACAGCACAGTTGAGAGGGCTGGAAATTTTGAGAATGGTTCGCAAGGCGCAGGATAGATATGGTCCACATGGGAAGAAGTTCTCAAATGGCAGGGGTAGACAACCGTGACTGACAAAGGAAGTTTCGGACCGCATAACATAAAACTAAAGGGCATATCAGGTAGCAAAAATGAGCGGGAAGTTGGATGAAAGGAAACCTTTCAATAAACAACAAAAGGCAACGGATAAAGCGATAAGAATAGAAAAGATTAATTACGAGGCCAGACAAGCTAATGATAAACAGCACGTTAACTAACATGTTTTTCAGTAATATAGAGTAAAAGGAAGTAAAATTGACAAGGGATCATTGAAAAATGATGTTGAAGTAGTAACGTGAGACAAGGAAATGGCAGATGAACCTAATAGGTACTCTGCATATGTCTTCACTGTGGAACACGCTAGCAGTGTGCAGTGGTTCGTGAGTGACAGGCAGGAGGTGTGAGTGTCATTGCTATTACAAAAGAAAAAGTGCGCGGCATACTGAACAGTCTTAAGGTGGATAAGTCACCTGGGCTAGATGGACTACATCCCAGAGTCCTGAAAGAGGTTACTGAAGAGTTAACGGATGCATTGGTAAAGAATCTTTCAAGAATCGCTTGATTCTGCCATTGTCTCAGAGGAGTGGAGGATTGCAAATGTGACTCCACTCTTTAAAAAGGGAGGAAGGACAAAGAAAGGGAATTATAGGCCAGATAGCAACATCACATTGGTTGGGAATTGTTGAAGTGTATTATTCAGTTTGAGGAGTCCAGGTTCTTGGAGACAAATGACAAAATAAGTCAAAGTCACCATGCTCTCTGTTACGCGAAATCTTGCATGACAAACCTGTTAAAGATCCTCGAGGTAGTAGCAAGCAGCGTGGACAAAGGATAGGCAGTGGATGCCAGTCAAGTGGATTTTCAGAAGGTATTTGATAAGGTGCCACATATTATACTTATTTACAAGTTAGAATCCTATGATGTTACCGGAAAGATACTGGCAAGACGAACGGAATTGCTGACAGACAGAAGGCAGCGAATGGGAATAAAATGGACCATTTCTGCTTGGCTGTCGGTGACTAGTGGTTTTCCTCAGGGTCAGTATTGGGACCAATGCTTTTCACATTGATTGTCAGTAATTTAAAAAATGGCTTTGCGGATGATATGAAGATAGGTGTAGGTTTCGGTGTTGTTGAGGAAGATTGCAGCACGACACAGACAAATTGGAAAAGTAGGGAGAAATGTCAAAGGTGGAATACAGTACTGGAAAATGTATGGAAAGACCTTGTGGTAAAAGGAACAATAGAGCGGAACATTACCTAAATCGGAAGAAGGTCTAAACATCAGAGGTACAGAGGTACTTTTGAGTCCTCGTGCAAGACTACCAGAAGGTTAATTTACTGGTCGAATCTGTGGTAAAGAAGGCAAATGCAATGTTGGCATTTATTTCAAGGGGAATCGAATGTAAAATCAAAAACAAGTAATGCTGAGTCTTTTCAGACACTCGTCAGACCGCACTTGAAGAGTTGTCAACAGTTTTGGGTCCCATATTTCAGAAAGGAAGTGTTATCACTGGAGAGGGTCCAGAGCATGTTCACGAAGATGATTGCAGGAATGAAAGGGTTACATTATTAGGAACATTTTGGCAACTTTGGGCAAAAGTTGAATTTAATAGAACACACGGGGATGTCCTTGAACCCTACCGCAAGATGAAAGGACAAGAACGGGTGGATGAGTAGAGGATATTTTCAATGGTGAGAGTACACAGAACTAAGGGGCACAGCCTGAAAAGTGAGGGAGAGACACTTTAGAACAGAGGTAAGGAGGGATTTTTTAACGAGTAGTGGTTCCTTAAAATGCTATGTTACAAACTGTAGTGGAGGCTAAGGCGGAAGGTCGTCGTTTTCTGATCAGTCAGGGCATCAAAGGATATGTTAGAAGGCAAGTGCATGAGGTTGAGTGGGATGCAGGATGAGCCATGATGGAATGGCGGAACAGACTTAGTGGGCTGAATGACCTAATGTTCCCGAATGTCTTCTGTTCTTATGGAGGAATCACAACAAATATCGGCTCCACTTTGGACCAGACGTGTGAGATTTCCTTTGCTGGAGTTGGATATTCCAGTTGGAGAGGTCTGGCTCTAGTTCTGTCAAATCTCCTGATATTCAGTGAGGGGAATGTCAGTTTATAAAACCTATAGAGGCGTCTGGGACCCAAAATGTACCGTGTGTGGTGACAAATGCATTTTGGTTTCCTGTCGTCAGCCACAGCAACAAAAACCTGCCTCCCAGTTTCTGCCAGTGTAGAAACTTGCCTCTAAACACAGCTATTCAGACTGTCGTAACGAAATGAATATTTTGAGATTTCTGTTCCATCGCTTACCTTTCAGATGCGCGGGCAATTCATATAAACCCCGCTCGGTGTCCATGTAGGCGAACTGGCCGTCACCTGTTCAAACAGATTAACCTGCATTAAGTCTGTTCTGTGTAATACTGTAAATTCATCAGCATTTACATCTGTAACACACAGTGTATTGTTCACCGTACCACGTTCCCGTATTTCCTCCAATATTCTGCTCAGCTTCGGTAAATGATGATGTAGTTTCACAAAGGATTCCCACATCACCCTCCGGGCCCCGGAGCCCTTCTCCATCACCAGATCCAGGAGGAGTTTGGAAGCGCCCGCTCGGTTTCCCTTCTCCGCGAGCTCAGTCACGCTCTGTAATGAACAATGGGGAATATACTGAGGAGCGGAGGGATGGGTTCAAATCTACCCTGAACATGGACTAACCCAGCACATTTTGAACGTCACAGATCGCTAAGAACCATTGAAGTGTTCATAGCGGGAGAAAAAAAGTAAAAATAAAATTTCTTCTGACGAATGGTGTCGGCCTGAAACATTGACAGTTTGTTTGCAAGGATCCTGCCCGACCTCCTGAGTTCCTCCCGCGTGCTGTGCGTGTTGAAGTAATTTAAAAGAAGCGAGTGGGGTCAGTCCGGTCATTCTGTGCCACAGATTGCGGGGTAATTACCCACTTGGCAACGTTTAAGCGGAGAGGACATAGTGTGAGTGAGCCAGAGATAGAATGGGGAGTTGAGACTTATTGTCAGAGAAGGTCCAGTGAGGCTTCAGGCAGATTTTTGGTACGATTTTACCAGTCGTTTTCACGGTTAGAGCAGTGCGAATGCCAGGAAGGATAGGGGAATGCTCTTCCTACAGGGCGCGGCAAGGCAAGGAGACCTCCAGTGTCCTTGACAACTGCAAGAAGGGCATACAACTGCAGCTTATTATAGACTGTGTTAAGGAACTGGATGAACCAGGGATCACTCATCAGGCTGAGAGGTTAACTGACGGGCTAGACAGGGAGTGAAGTATACCCAAGGCGTAGGACACAGGTAACTGGGTAACTGTCAGCAGGGGAAAATCAGAATATCTCCCTGCAGGGAACCCCTCTATAACAGATATATAGCTCTCTGTTTCGGGGTATGACCTAGAAAAGAAAAGCCATGTCGATTATGCCTCTGGCACTGAGTTTGGTTTTGTGACTCAGAAGGGGAGGAAAGAGTGAGTTTCACTAACAGAGGGAGTTCAGTGGTTAGGAAAACAGGCTGGAAATTCTGCTGACAACAGCAAGATTGCTGGATGGTGTGTTGCCAAGGTCAGGGATATCTCGCATCGACTCTGCAAAGGTAAAAAGGACAGGATGAGTAGCCAGATGACGTGGTTCACATTGGTACCAATGGCAAGTGCAGGAAGTATGATGAAGTCCTGCAAAGTGAGCTCATGGGGTTAGATGCTAAGCAAAGGCAGGATCCCCATAATTGTGTTCTCAGGATTGCGACCCGTATCACGTGCTAGTGAGGTCGGAAATAGGACGATAGTGCATTTTAACGTGTGGCTGATGATATGACACATGACCAAGGGCTTCAGACTTTTGGGATAATTGGGATCTCTTCCAAGAAAGTTGGGACTTGGACAGACGTGATGGTTTTACACTCATATTGGAGGGCGCTGATACCCTTAAGTGAAGGATTGTTAGCGCTGCATAGGGAGGGGAGATGTGTTAAACTTAAGATGCAGGGGGATTAAGAACCAGAGTGGATAATAGAGCGGTTGTGTGGGAAAGTCGAGTAGCTAAAGGATGAGTATCGTGAAGCTATTTTTTTCCGAAATCCGTATTATACCAATGCAAGCAGTTTTGTCGGAAAGGCAGATGAGCTTCACTCATGGATCAGCACATTGAACTACAGCGTTGTAACCATTCATATGATTTGGTTGGAATATGTGCCGGACTGGTTGTTCAGCATTCCAGGGTTCTGTAGCGTTAGACACGATTCGATAGAGGTGAAGAAGGGGTGGTATTAGGAAAAAATATCACTGCATTGCTCAGACAGGACAGACTGGAGAGCTCATCTACTGAGTCTACGTGGGTGAAACTGAGCAATACGAAAGGGACGAACACGTTAATTGGATGACATTGTGGACCACCCAATAGTCAATGGGACTTAGAGTATCAAATTTGTAGGGAGATCACAGACCGTTACAAGAAACACTATGTACTGATGGTATGTAATTTTAATTGTCGATTTATCGACTGGAGTATCCATACTTGAAAGGGCCGGATGGGATAGTGTAGCTCAAGTATGTCCAGGGACGTTTCCGTAATCAATATATTGAAGTCATGACTACAGACAGCAAATACTGGAATTGTATCAGAGTACAAGACACGTCAGGTGGTAGAGGTGTGTGCAGGGGTGTGGTGATGGAAATGACATTAGTTTAAAGAACATTATGGACAATATCTGGTCCTCAGGTTAACAATCTAAATTGGAGAAAGGCTAATTTTAATGGTATCAGAAAGGATCTGACGAAAGAGGATTGGGTCAGGTTGTTTTCTGGTACCGAGGTGATTGGTAGGTGTGAGGCGTCCAAGTCTGAAATTTTGAAGTTTGAATCCATGAATGTCCACAAATACAGATCGAATATTCATGACAGAATAAAAGGCAAGACAAGTCATGGTTTCTGAGAGATATTGAGGCCCGGAGCGCATCGCAAATACAGGCTCGAAGGATCAAATGAGGTACTTGAGGAGTACAAGAAATGCAAAAGTTACTAAAGGAGGAAATCGGGAGGGCTAAAGTATGGCATGAGTTTGCTCTAGCGGTCAAGGAAAAGGAGAACCCCAAACTCTTCATCAAATATACTCAGAACAAAAGAATACCAGCGGACAAAATTGGATTTCTTGAAGTTCAGAGTGGGCCTTTATCCATGAAGCTGAAAAAGGCGGGGGAGATTTTAAATCTTTTTGTTTTGCATTTATATTTAGTTAGGAGTTATACAGAGTCTTCAGAGTGAGGGAAAACGTCAGTGAGATAATGGACAATGCACGGATTATAGAGGAGGAGATATTTACTGTCTTGAAGCAGATGAAGGTTGATAAATCCCTAGTGCTTTCCTTCGTACCTCGTTTGAGGCTATTTCAGAGATTGCAAGTGCTCCAGCAGAGGAATTTAAAATGTCAGAAATGGAAGCATTGGAGGGTAGGCAATGCTGTTCTGCTGCTTGAAAGTCTGTAAAATTAAGGCACGGAATTACAGGTTGGTGAGTCAACACCAATGATGGTAAAGTTATTGGCAGGTACTCTAAGGGACGGGATATGAGTATTTGGATGGAGAACGATTAGTTACGGGTATTCAACACTGATTTGTGCCTGCTAAATCCCGTCTAACCAATCTTATAGTTTCTTGAAGAAGTTACCGGGCAAATAATGAAAACAAGTCAGTGGATGTTGTCTACTCGGACTTCAGCAAGTTGCTTGGAATTCATGACATGGTGCAAGTTAGTTTAGATATTGGATTCGCGAGAGAAGCTAAAAGAGATAGTAGAGGTTTGCTTCTCTGACTGGAGGTCTATGACTAGTGGTGTGCGGCAGGGATCTGTACTGGGTCTGGTGTTGTCGGTCATATATATCAATGCTCTGTATGACAATGTGGTAAACTGGGTCAGCAAATCTGTGGATGACACCAGCGTAGTGACAGTGAGAAAGGGTGTCAGAGCTTACAGCGGGACATGGAACAGCTTGCAAAAGGTGGAATGGAGTTTCAAAGATAGAATTTAATGAAGAACCTTGCGAGGTGATGTACTTTATGAGAACAAACCATGATAACAGTAAGACATTGAGTGGTAGGGCATTGAGCAGTGCGGTTAAACTAAGGTATCAGAGAATGGACATCCGAAATGTATTTAAAATGTTGTCGAAGTTAGATGGCGTTGGAAAGCATTGAGGACATGGGCCTTCATAAATCAAAATATTGAATACAGAAGTTGGAATATTATGTCGAAATTGATGTGGCAGAAACTGATTTAAAGCAATGTGTGCACCTGTCTCTTGGAAGGATATAAATGATTGACTGAGTGCAGAAAAAAAATACAGATTGTTGACAAGGCTTGAGGAACTGAGAGAAAGGGAAATGATGAATAGGCTAGGACATTATTCCATAGAGTGTAGGAGGACCAGTGGAGATGTGATAGAGGTATCCGTTGATAAAAGGTATAGAGAAAGTTAGTGTGAAAAGGCATTTACTGCTGAGGTTGCGTGGGACTGGAATTAGAGGTCATGGGGTAACGATGACAGGTGAAAGGCAATATGAGGGGAACCTGTTCACTCAGAGGTTGCTGAGAGCGTAACACGCGTTGCCATCGAAATTAGTCGATATACATTCGACTTGTACATTTAAGATCAAGTTGGATAATTTCATTCAATGGGAGAGTTATGGACTTCTCCAGCAAGTGTGCCGATCAATGAGACTAAGCAGATAATATGTCGCTGTGGACTGGATGGTCCGAAGATCATGCTCCTGTACTGTAGAGTTTGATGACTATGGGTAGGTCAAACTATGGCAGGGTCACTGTTGATTTTCCCTGGGGTAATTGTCGGTGAAACCCAGCAGGTTCACACTTCACTGCCGGACTCCATGAGCGCTCCAGTGTCAGCCTACAGCTGGGAACAGGCGGTGAGGAACAGACAGCAAATTCTGGACCATTGTGCACGTGTGACAGACCAAAGCCAACTGTGGTAACGTTGAAAAAGAAGTTTGGACTGAAATTGTCAGCTGCGTCACGTAGAATGTAGTGTTCTGTATGGTGTGTGGCTCTTCACTGAAATTCAGTCTGGGTGGCAAAAGATGAATGCACTCCAGTAGCACAAGGACCATAGGAAACTGTTTCTCTGTAATACTGCGTTAGCCGTAGATGCTCGGAATATTTTTAATGATAATAATGTTGCACTCCCCAGTGTAAACAGTATAAGCTGTAGTAAGTACAAACACAAATTGGAACATTCACAAGGAACTGAAGTTAACTGAACCATGAGGCATGTTGTGATATTGATCAAAAAATGGTCCGTAGACAAATGAGAGACGATAGTCAGTGTTGCCTAGTCAGTTGAAAATGGGTTTGAAGGTAGACTGAGAATGAGCTGAGAAATAAGTCACTATATATTTGATTTGTGGGAATCCCGTGGGTCATCAGAACACGGTTTGGTGAATGTCCATTAAAGTCGAATATTGGGAGGATGATGTGATGTCAGGCAGAGTGATGTAGAGTAGGTCTCTGTCCACTTGCAATGTCCGTCAAGTGTCATATTACTAAATTCACCTGTCAATCATTGTCTGTATCCTAACCTGTCTAAAAATGAGTGTCATCTAAAAATCGGAAAATATAGTTTCCGCTCATGAAAACTCTTTTCCAGATGTTCTGCACAAGCATTGCTGGATTTTCACTGCCCAGAGGTTCCGTTGCGTTGGTTCTACACTCAGCCTGTGTCCCGCCCACTTACGTGATACTCTGGCCCGGTGAAGTGATCCTCGCCCATTAACATGAAACTGACTCCCTCCACACCCTCCTCAATCGCCTGCTCCAGTCGCTCCATGTAGAATCTCGTCAACCGGAACAGGTGGTGATCTTCACAATTTGACAGGAAGGCGGAGATTGTGGAGTTCAGATCTGTAGTCAAAAAGAACATAAAATAGTAGAGTGTACCATGCGTATGCGGACACGATGCCAATTTAAACCAATCCCAACTTCAGCAACATGGTCAATATCCCTCCATTCCCGACATATTCATGGGTTCAAACGCCTCTCAGATGCTACTGAGTGTCTGTTTCCATCCCCTCCTTTGGCAGGACATTCCAGACACCTATTACTCTCTGTGGAAAACATGCACCCTAAATCCCCTTTAAACTGTACCGTCTAACCTTAAACCTATTCCCTCTGGTATTTGTGGTGAAACTTGTCTGCACTCTCACCAGAATCACCACATCATTCTTGTGATTTGGTTACCAGATGTGTGGACAATTCTGAAATTATCTCTTAACCAACGCGTACCCAGTTACAGGTCAACTTCAAAAAATACCTCAACTCATCGTTAGCAATCTACCAAATGTGTTGCTACTTTCAGGAAGCTATGCATATCCATCACAAGACACATCCATACATCAATCTTATTAACGGTCCCAGCATTCACTCTGAACATTGCTCGCGAACGTCCAAAGTGTAACTTCTAACATTTGCCTGAATTAACTGTACTTGGTGAATCTCTTCATATTTCTAATTGGATGCTGAACACGTTGACGAAGTCCCAAATTTGCTCAACTCCGTCAACTCTGTAATCAACGAATCAGTTCACCCAGTATATCATTTGAGTAAGACATAGTTTATTATTAATTTATTTACATCACACACGACGCATGGCGTATCAGTGATCCTTGTGGACACTGCTAATGGCTACCCACCTTATTCAGGAGCTCCATCTCCTTTCACTGAGGTGAAGATTTACATGGTGACCGGAGTGATTCGACTATTCCCCTTGGAATAGATAATGGAACAATGACCCAGTTTGATGGTACTTTCTCTCTGCCCCTTTATCTCCCAAGTTTATCGTACTGAAGTATTGATGATTTGACTACACGTGTAGCATAAGAACAGATTTTTAATGGGAAACAGCCCAGTGAGCATACCTGTGTCCATTTTGACTCTGACTGACGTTGGTTGATTGCCGTCTTCTTGTCTGCCGGCCGGGTGGAAGAAAGCACCACCTGCTGGCAATGACCTGAATTACACAAATAAAGGAGTGAGACAGTTACTCTGCCCTTCATAATTTCAACCACTTTTGTAAGGTCACTGCTCACTCTCCTACATTCCAGAGAGCAAACGGAGATTTGAACAAAGACCTCCAACTGAATACAAAGTTCAAGAAGGAGAGATGCATTGAAGCTGAAACAGCTAACAGAATTGGTGGGAAAAAAACGAAATCTGTTGCAGAAGATGAGAGAAATCAAAGGAATATTTCATGTAAAATGAGCATAGGAAAAGACAAAGAAGGGAAGGACCTTACAGAAGCAGACAACATCAAAAAGAGTTGGCAGGAACACACAGAAGAATTGTAGAAAGATCCAACAGCGAAGACATCTGCAATCACTCTCTCATCGATCTGGAGCCAGGCATTTTGGAAAGTGAAGTTGAATGGGCAATAGAAAACATTGCCAATAATAAAGCTGCAGGATGAGACAGGATTCCAGTTGAATTGTTTAAAACTCTAGAAGGTGATGCTGTAAAAGTGATGCATGCAATTTTCCAGCAGATCTGGGGGGAAAATAAACAACAATGAACTTTAGGCTGGATTAAGATCTGTTTTTATTCCAATACCCAAGAAGGGAAATGTAAAGGATTGTTCAAATGACGGGAAATTTTCACATGCTAGAAAAGTAATGATAAAGATCGTGCAAGCAAGTCTCCAGCAATATATGGAACACGAACAGCCAGATGTACAAGCTGGTTTTAGAAGAGGCAGAGGCACCAGAAACCAAATTGCTAAACTACGCTGGATAATGGAGAAATCGCGAAAATTCCAGAAAAGTATTTATCTATGTTTTATTGACTACTCTAATTTTTTTTTTGTTTTTTTTTATATAACAGTGTGGACCATAATAAACTATGGCAAATACAAGATCAAGAAGCAACAGTTAGAACTGACCATGGAAAAACAAACTAGTTCAAGATTGGGAAAGGATTACGACAAGGCTGCATACAGTCACCCAGCTTATTTAATCTATGTGCTGAACACATCATGAGGAATGCTGGTCTAGAGGACTCAACATGTTGGAATCAAAATTACCAGAAAATATGAACAAGCTCAGATATGCAGGTGATACTATTCTAATGGCCGAGAGTGAGGAGGATCTGAAGAAGCTTCTAATGAAAGTGAAAGAAGAAAGTGGAAAGCCGGCTTCTTGCTCAATATTAAGAAAACCATCCAGTCCTATTAACTCCGTGGTAATACATGGAAAGGAAGTGGAAGCAGTGACGGAATTTCTCTTCCCCGGTTCAAAGATTTCTATACATAGTAACTGCAGCCACAGAATTAAACGGCGCTTACTTCTGGGGAGGGCAGCAATGGGAAATTTAGATAAAATACTGAAGCGCAGAGACATGAATTGTCTACAAAGGACCGTAGAGTCAAGTCTATGGTATTTCCAGATGTGATGTATGGCTGTGAGAGCTGGACTATGAGTGAGGCTGAAGACAAAATAATCGACGACTTTGAACTTGGATGCTGGAGGAATGTATTAAGAATTCGTTGGACAGCAAGCAGATCCAACAAGTCAATACTTGAAGAAATACTTGAAAAGCTGAAAAATTTTGGACACCCATGAGATGACAGGATTCCTTGGAGAAGACTCTCATGTTCAGTAAAACAGAAGGTAAAAGAAGCAGAAGATGACAGAGGCTGCAATGAATAGATAATAACACTCGGGAAATGCCGATGCCCCTGTGGTATCTTAGAGAGGCAGTTTCCAACAAAGAGGACGTACAACACGCTGGAGGAACTCAGCAGGTTGGGCAGCATCCGTGGAAACGAGCAGTCAAGGTTTCGGGCCGAGACCGTTCATCAGCACTGAAGAGGGAAGGGGACGAAACCCTATAAAGAAATTGGGGGGAGGGTGGGAAGGAGAAGGCTGGAAGGTGCCAGGTGAAAAGCCAGGAAGAGGAAAGATCAAGAGGTTTCGGAGGGGAAGCAGGGAGGGGATAGGCAGGAAAGGTGAAGAAGGAATGTAAGGTGAAAGCACCATGTAGTGGAAGAAGGCAGAATCATGAGAGCGGTAATAAGCAGCTGGAGGTGGAGGCAGAATGAAAATGGGATGGGTGAAGGGAGAGGGAAGGAATTACCATTGTCTTCCGTACCATAACTGCCCTTACCAACTCCGGAGACCTTCTATCCTCAGCCAAAAAAGCTCATAATTCCCACACCCCGCACTGCTCGGTTTCACCTCCTCCCCAAGATCCACAAGCCTGACTGTCCCAGTAGACCCATTGTTTCGGCCTGCTCCTGCCCCACCGAACTTGTGTCTACCTACCTGGACTCCATTTTGTCACCCATAGTTCAGTCCTTCCCCAACTACATCCGGGATACCTCCCATGCCTTCCACCTCACCATGCCCTCCGCTACTTTCTGGAGAATCGACCTCACCAGTTCTGCAACACCAGCACACTCCTCCGGTTGGTGGAACTGGAACACACACTTAATAACTTCTTTTTTGAATCTTCCTACTTTCTGCAGACCAAGGGTGTTACTATGGGCACTCCCATGGGCCCCACCTGGTGGGGTCTATGGAGCTAACGCCTTAATGACGAAACCCATATCCCCGTTGGTTGGTATGCTAAATTGGCATTTGCTGTCACCAATTAGAGACAGGTAAATCTCACGTCTCTTCATGAGAGATACCGGGAACGTGCAGTTGCTTAAATCGTCTCAATGTCAACCCAGGAGCGCGAGGGCGATGAAGCTCCGCGAGAGGGCGCGCGTGGGCGGTGAGCTGGTGCGCGCGGTAGATGGGGAGACTGTAGAGTCAGTAACAGGGAACGGGGAGCGCGTCCCTCGGTCCCGTACCGCGCTGGCCAGCTCACCGAGTGAGTCATGGTCGATCCGCAACCAGCAGGGGTACAACATTAACGCACAAATCTCGATGTATATACTTAATCAATGTAATGTTTCCTGTCAGTTCCACAATATAATTAATTTGCTAATGTTATATTGGCTTACACTAATTAAACTGTGAGAACTTTTCTAATCAAGACACCAAAAGCGTAAGTGGACCACTCGGCCCTCCGAAACTGCTGCTGATCTGATTTAAACTTGCGTTATGCATTCCCCCATGTTCATCTCGATAACACTTCAACCCCGCTCTTTATAAACAAACTGGACTTTGAATGGAATCAAAAGCTCTACTTTCACTAATCAGTGAGTATAAAGAGTTCGCAACTCCCGCGATTAACACCGGCAAAAAAAAAAATAAAAAATAGGAGGGTGTGAGGGGGAGTCGGGGGGGGGGAGGAGAAGTTGTTGCTGCTTTTCAAGACGTGATGCCCTGTCCACAGCCAAACATCCCACAGTCTCTGTGAACATTGCATCTACCTTAACGTCAACTCCTTTGTTATCTGAACGAACAAACTGGCTCCCATCCCGAAGCGACTGAGTTTAAACCGATTCCAGCAGCTATAGCAATCCTGGCTGCAAGAACATTCCTTCATCTCAAGTACAGGTATAACCCATGCATTTGGTACTGGGTCAAATAGGAACATTGCAAAATCTATTTCTGCTTAATCACAGACAATTTATTGGTAGAAAATACTTGATGACGCCAGTCTATGTCAATGTAAATTATTAGTTGGCATTTGCTAGTTAGGACTGAATGAAATGTGGTCCTGGGACATTTAGCATCAGGAGGGTTTGCTCTTAACAGACCCTGGCACGACGATATACTTATATCGAGGGCAAGTATATCATTGCAGCTTGCAATAGCTGGAGGAATCATTATGTTGCTGTTGTTTATGGTAATTCCACATTTCTGCAATCACTATAGCAGAAAGCGGTCGTGGCATCTTGTAAAGGGAGGAAATTCTCAATGCGTTTAGAGATTATTATGACCTAACACAGGCAAGCAAGGAAACATGAGAAGTGACAAGTCTGAAGTGAGCAGACAATATGAGGAATGTGCGTGGCTTCAGAGAGATAGGATGCTGACAGCAGATCTGGAATGATTGCAACTGACACTTCTGGGTTTATTCAGTCTCACTCCAGCTATTTCTTATTTATCTTGGTACAGAAATGTAATGTCTGAAGGACCAACTTTCCTTTACTTTACTTTAGAGTAAACCAAACTTTCTCTTGACTGAATCAATGGAATCTCCGAGTGAGACGGGTTCTCTCCGTTCGGTGCTCTCAGTCCTCGGGCTCGTTCACTTGTTGCTGTTCCCTCGTCTTCAGTTGTGGTTTGATTCCAGATGTGGGCTTTTCTGCCAATAAATCTCTCATCACAGGTCAAACTTTAACCAGAGAGACAATGAAGTATGTTACTAATACAAACGGGAACAAAGCATTAACCTGAAATTTAAATCTTGAACGCATATAGAATGATCCGAGTGAAGAAATCAGGAACTGTCCCTCACACTTTACAAGCCTGACATGGGATACAAAAGAACAGGCACAAAATGCTGGAAGAACTCATCAGACCAGGGAAGATCTGTATGTCGACTCTACTCTCTTCCATAGACGCAGGCTGGACCGTTGAGTTCCTCCAGCATTTCGTGTGTGTTGCTTGGATTTCCAGCGTCTGAATATTTTGTCGTTCGTGATGGGATACCAAGAAGTCATCACACAGTCATGGTATAAGATACATAGGAGTAGAATTAGGTGATTCGGTCTTTCTAGTTTGTTCCATAATCAATCATGGAGGATGTTTTTTTTTCCAACACCGTATTCTTGCTTCCTTGCTATAACACTCAACTTATTTAGCAATCCAGAAAATAAATATACCCAACGATAGTCTCGACCACCCTCTGGCTAAAGTAATTGCTCTCATCTCAGTTTTAAAGTGAAGCTTCCTTATTCTGAGATCTCAGATCTCTCAGATCCCAGACTCTCAGATCCCACTCTCAGATCCCAGCACTCTCAGATCCCAGACTCTCCGTCTAATCAAGTCACCCTCTCCATTTCCACTGCATCGAGACTTGTCGTTATTCAGTTCTTGTAAATAATCACTCCCGCCCTAACTCCCCTCACCCCCACCAACCCCCAATCACCTTCCCTCTGAACTCCACTGAACACCGCCACGGCCATCAAATGTTCCTTATGAATAAAGCTTATCATTCGTGAGTTTATTTTGTGAACCTTGTTAACAACAAATGTACTGAATACATTTCCGGGGAAAATGGGACAATTAGTACCAGGATAGTGTATTTGGAAAAGCTTTGGTTTCTTTACTCTTCTATCAACTCTCACAAAACGAGCGCTGGTACACTGGTCCATTCGCAGGAGATTTAACATTTTCCAGGGTGAATGCAATAAAGAGAAACTGGAATCACTAGAAACGCTCTGCAGGTAAGGAACAGCTGTGGGGAGAGGAAAAATGTTCGAGATTCGGTTTCCTGACCTTTCGTCAGAATGGATTCAAACATCTCCCAGCTTTTTAGTGGAAAATCTTGGGTTGTTCTCCATGGAGCGGTGAGGACTGAGGGAAGATCAGATAGAGGTTCATAAGAGAATGAAAAATATTGGCAGAGTAGACAGGGAGTATCTTCTCTCTGTTTGGAAATGTCTAATACCAGAGGCCATGCAATGAAGGTGTGAGCGAGTAAATGCAATGGAAATGTGAGGGTAACTTGTTTCACTCAGAGAGGTGTGGATGCCTGGAATGCGCTGCCTGTTATGGCGGTGGAAGCAAATACACTGGAGGCTTTTAAGTGACGTTTAGGTCGGCACATGGGTGTGAGGAAGATTGAACGCAAATGGACATTTTGTAGGAAGGAGTCATTCGTTGTTTTTTGAGGGGGGGGTTGATTTACTTTTCAGCTGGTTTGGCACACCATTGTGGCTGAAGGGCCTGTTCCTGTGATGTACTGTTCCATATTCTGTTCTATCTTCAGCATCTTGAGTTTCTCTTTGACTCCCACTGGCAGATAGACAGGTGACAGTGAGGGGGAATTTCCAAATGTGAATTGAATTCTGAAACCCCAGTCTATTTCTATTGGTGCAAACACACAACAGCGTATTTAATCACAGCCTCTCTCTGTGAGGGATGGAATGGGAACTCATTCTCTGCTTTGCTTCCAAAGGAACTTCAGAACCAAACATCTGAGCACAGAACTGGAATACTCGCTCAACATCTCATAAACCCGGACACCTTGATCCCCTAGTTCATTTTATCTGGGTCAAAACATGTGTGGTAACCCAGGATCCAACCTCAGAGGGGCACAGCCTACACCGGGAGCCTCGCACATCTTTTCCACATCTCACACTGGGTGTTCCCGGATCTCACACTGAGAGATTCACGCTACCAATATACAGCCCCCGGAGACGTCTGCTTCATTGCGGAAGGAGGAACATCCAGCCGCATCTGTAAAAGCACCAACGTAGACCGAAGCCCAAACACTGACAATTCCATATTTCTGGAGCTCCCATCTTAAGATTGCATCTCAGGCACAACTCTCTCAGGGCTCTTTGTTGCTGGTAATATGTGGCAGTTTCTCAGCTAATCCCAGCTCAAAAATTTACACTCCTCTACCAACCCGTGACAGAACTGGAGCCTGATGATCCTTTGTCTAGACAGGGATCAGCCGGGAAACATGGGCATTTGGGTCACAAAGAGGGTGCTGATATATTTCAACTTGTCCCCACAGTTATATTGAACACAGCGGTACATTAATTTATTGTTGAGTGTGGTGTAGCCTAGGTCAATTAGTAGCCACTTTACCCGTCGTGTAAAAGGAACAAAATGTTTTCAACATAAAATTGAAAAGATAGCACTGAAGCTCAGTACAGGAGATTTGTTTTTGTTCTTTCGCTGCAGAAACGATTGACTGACTGCTAGAAGTTTGACACCCAAAACAGAATTGCATCAATTCAATCCCTACAATCTTCGTCAATCCATGCCGGACAGTAAATGCTCAAAGTATCCTCGTATCTGAGGGCAGTGGCTCTCCGTTGAGAGTCAGCAACCAGAGAGCGATAAACACGTTCAACACTCTCTGCAGCTCTGGTGAGCCGTTGCCCTGGTGACGGAGGAAGTGACTCGCAAAGACAACCGAGCGGGGAAATAACAAACTCAGTGTGACACGTTCTCGGCTTCATTGTGACAAAGATAAACTGAACATTCAGCCATTTTGTAATGGTGATACTAAAATTCCAGCGGTTGTTATTAGCCTTTCGAGGTATATTCAGTAAATCTCATAGTTGTTTCAGCTCTACAGAGATCTCAGCAGTGCAGACGCTGGTCCAAAATAAAAACACATTGTTGGATGCGACAAATATCGATTATGTGTAGAAATTTCAATTTAGATTCACAGAGCCGTTAGAGCACAGCCACAGGACTGTTAGCCCATCCAGACCGTGCCATGTTCGGTGTGGTCCCATCCCCCTGCACACAGACCACAGTCCTCTATACCTCCCTCTTCTATTTACCTACCCAAACATCTCTCAAATGCTAAAAGTGAACCTGCATCTCTCACTTCTGCTGGGAGCTGGTTCCGCCTTCACACCACCCTCTGAGTGAAGTAGTTCCCCATCAGATACCCCTTAAATGTGTCACGTTTTGCCCTAAATCCATGACCCTATCCAAGCTGAGGGGAAAATGCCTACCTGCATTTACCCTATTTATACCATCATAGATTTCTACATCTTTAGCAGGGTGTCCCAACCTGGGGTCTGTGGACTCTTCCTTTAATTGTAGGGGTCAATGGCATAGAAAAATTGGAGGCCTGCTAGAATATCCCCTCATTCTCCTCTATTCCAGGCAATCAAGTTCTAACCTGTTCAACCCATCACTATAATTATTTCCTGAAATACCAGCAATGTCCGGGTAATTTTCCCTGCACTCTTTCACGCTTATCCTTATCTGTCCTCCAAGTAGCTGATCAGAACTGCACGCAATCCTACATGTTTTGGAATCACGGTGAATTACAACTTTAGCATTAATATCCCAACCCCTCTTCTTAATAGCCTGCGTTATAAAGGTCAATATGCCCGAAACTCTCTTGACTCTGGTGCTACCTTAAGTGAATTCTGGATCTGTAACACCTACACCAGGACAATCAGGTTTAAAACAATTATTTACCCCAAGCAGTAAGCCTGATCAACACGTCTACTCACTAACCCACGCTCCACACCCCACCCATTACTGGTTTAAAATTTCCTGACAGTTCTAGACACTCCTGTGCCTAAAGTAATTTAATGGGCAGACAATCAATATCAGTTTCCATATGTCCACTCTCTCCTGTGCCTAACGTCACTTTATGGACATAGAATCAATGTTTTTAAGCAATCATAATGCATGTACTGTGTTTTGTTTATTATTGTGGTCCCTATCATTTTGTTGTTTTTTTTTTCTGTCCTGCTTCGGACACAGAGTAACAATTATTTTGTTCTCCTATACTGGAATGACATTACACAATCTTGAATCTTGAACCCTGGGAAAAATACAATGACCAACCACATTATCTGTACTCCCTCTTGATTTTATAAACTCCTACAGTGTCAGCTCCATTCTCCTCTGGAATTAAGATCCAGCTTGGCCAACCTCTTCCCATGAGCCGGCACTCTAGTCCAGGCAGCATCTTCAGCAATCTCGTCTGCACACTCTCCAGACTGATAATATCTTTCCTACAGTACGGAGAACACAAATGTACATAACACTTCGTGTATCCGCACCACAAAATTATATGACTACAATATAATGCCCATAATCGAGAACTCAATTCCCTAACTGATGAAGGTCAGCATGATTAAAGCCTTCTTTTTCACCCTCAATACCTGCACAACCACTTTCAGTGAACTGTGCTGTTGTACACGCAGGTCGCTCTGTTCCACAGCACCCGATGCTCTCCCATTCACTATACCAGTTCCACCCAGTTTGACTGTCCAACATGCACAATCTCTCACTTGCCCAAGTTGAAAACCATTTGCCATTCCTCAGCCCATCTCCAAAACTGACCGAAATGTCTTTCAAATTCAGTGTCACCTGTTGCCTTATCAACCAGTCTCCCGAATTTAGTCTCCCTGTATACCCATGACTGTGTCGTCACCCAGAGCTCTAACCTGCTAATTAAATTTGTCGACGACACTACATAGATTGGCCTCCTATCAAGCAATAACGAGGTGGCCTACAGGGAAGAGGTCATCTCTCTGACTCATTCATGGCAAAGTAACAACCTTACTCTCAATGTCGCAAAAACAAAGGAGCTGGTTGTGAATTACAGGAGGAATGGAGACAGGCTAATCTCTATTGACATCAATGGATCTGGGGCTGAGAGGGTGAACAGCTTCAAGTTCCTCGGCATCCACATCACCGAGGATCTCACGTGGTCTGTTCACACCAGCTGTGCGGTGAAAAAGCACAACAACACCTCTTTCAACTCAGACGTTTGAGCAAGTTCGGTATTGGCCTCCAAATCCTAAGTAGTTTTTATGGGGGCATAATTGAGAGCATCCTGACTGGCTGCATCACTGCCTGGTATGGGAAATGTACCTCCCTTAATCACAGGACTCTGCAGAGTGTGGTGCGGACAGCCCAGCGCATCTGTAGTTGTGAACTTCCCATGATTCAGGACATTTACAAGGAGAGGTGTGTAAAAAAGGCCCGAAGGATCATTGGGGACCAGAGTAACCCCAGCCACAATCTATTCCCGCTGCTACCATCCGAGAAACGGTACCGTAGCATAAAAGCCAGGACCAACAGACTCCGGAACAGCTTCTTCCACCAGGACTTCAGATGAATTAACTCACGTTAATTTGAGGTAATCCATATTATGTAGACAGTTTAATTTATCTTGAATTATGATAAATTACTTTGACTGCACATTGCACCTTTAGACCGAGACGTATTGTAAAGAGGACGTAAGAAATCAATTCAGTTTAATTCAATTCAAACTTGCTGATTGTGCCTTGTACATTCATATACAAATCAATGGCATGAATAATTAATTATAGAGGTCTCGACAGTGACACACACATCCCACTCGCCACAGGCTTCCATTCGCTAAAACCATCTTCAATCATCTCCCTCTGCTTCTTGTTCTCGAACCCGGTGTGAATCCACCTCGCCAGGTCCCCGTGAATCCCACGTGACAGAACCATCCAGATCAGTTGCCATGCGGGATATTGATACAGACTTTGCCAAGGTTCAGATGAACAACATCACTGCCCAACTTCACCCAACTCCCTAGTTAACTCTTAAATAACCTCTAAAATACTCGACAGATGTGATGTCCTATTGGACAGTGTAGATGGCGATTTCCCCATAACCAATGCCCAACCGCCCAGGATTTCAGCTTCACTGCAGACTGTAAAAATTTCGATCCCAGTTGTCGAATTACTAACCTGGACTGAAGCCCGTATACTGCCAGTTCCATATCCTCCGAGTCACCGGCCCAATATCACCACCCATACAAAGACGCTTTGGTGCCGGCAAATTGCCGTGGTGTTCCTGCCATTTCCGATTCACAGACTAAGGTGGAATTGGAAGCTAATGACCCTCTGCCGGGGCCGGTGCTCAGACTGGTTCCCCGGTCTGTATAAAGGATGCGGATACACTTCAGCCTGACCCCAGCAGCAAAACCGAGCACATTTGATCACAACCTTCCTGCTGTGTGGGATCTTGCCAGCAGAGCTGGCTGTCATGTTTTCCGCAGTGTAGCAGGAACAAAATGTAAAATTATAAAGTAGAAAGTGCCGGGAACTCAGTACATCAGACTACCTCTCTGAAAGGAGAAATGGTGGAAGACCCAGTTCCAGAACTGAGATTGTCCAAGATGCTGCCGATCTGCTGAGCGTTTCCAGTATTTTCTCCTCCTGACTTTAAATTTCCTGCAACTGTAGTATTTTCTCCCTCTTCATTTTAATGCACAAATAGTAACTGATTCCCACCCTAAACTGTAATTGCCACCCCATCCCAACCAATTTCTTGGGTCCTCAGTCCATTCTGACCCTGGTGTAATACGTTCCATATAGTTAATGCTCACAGCATCCTTTCCTCCCACTGTCATTACTGACACACCCATCACACTCGTCACTGGCCTCTATTTGCTAAATCCATCTTCAATCATCACCCTCCGCTTACTGTCATCGGGTTCGGTCAAAATACTTACGTATTTGAAAATCTACAAATTGTTTGACAAACATAACATCTCACTGGCTGGTCCGGTCAATGATTTTCCCACAGCCAAAGTCCAATCGTCCCGATCTTCAGAATCACTGCACACTGTGGGAATTTCAATCCCAGCTGTAGAAATAACAATATACTGCCCTACCCATATTCTCAGAGACTCCAGCCCAATATTATAACCTACACAAAGACTGCCCACTGACGCATTGCCAACAACAATTTGCTGTGGTGTTCCTGGCATTTCCAATTCACAAACTAAGGAGAACTGAACCTATTGATCCTCCAGCCATCTTACTTCAGAGTTCCTGCAAAAGTACATACCTCTCTCTCTCTCTCTCTCTCTCTCTCTCTCTCTCTCTCTCTCTCTCTCTCTCTCTCTCTCTCTCTCTCTCTCTCTCTCTCTCTCTCTCTCTCTCTCTCTCTCTCTCTCTCTCTCTCTCTCTCTCTCTCTCTCTCTCTCTCTCTCACTCTTTTACTGCGCAGATATTATTTGACTGCAAAATGTTGGGGGCGCCCAAAACTGGTCAACAAATTTGTGTAATGCCACCCCTGCCAGTCTGTTAGTTTTCAGATCATTCCTACTCTTGTGTAATACATTCCATACAGCCAATATTTACAGCATCCTTTCCTCCAACTATCACTCCGTTACAGTTGCTCCTGCTAACACTCTCTCTACCACAGAGCGATAAAAATGTGCAACACTTCTTGCAGCTCCGAATGGCTGTTACCTTGGAAACGGAGGAAGTGGCTCACCGCAAACAATTAAGAAAGGAAATAACAAACTCAATATAATATGTTCTGAGTTTCATTGTGACAAAAAATTAGCACTGCAGCCATTTTGTAACGGTGAAACTGAAATTTAATGGCTTAATGGCTGCCTTTACATTGCCTCGTGCTGTATTCAATTAAACATCAATTAACCGAACAAAAAACACAGTTCCTGAAAGCTCAGTGAGGTAGAAGTGCTGTACAATACTTCAGAATGAGACAAAGGTTAGAAGAAAGATGTTTGACATGTGTATCCTTGACGTGGTGAGATGCAGGCTGGAAGGAGTTTGAACAAGATGGCACGGAATGATCAGGTAGAACCAGGCGGGAGAAGGGATCGAGAACAATCACTGATGGTCGTACAGCATTACACAGATACTGAATTAATAGTACATACTACTACATGTATATGATCCTAAAACTTCAAAGCTATAACAAACAATAAGAAATTTCGCATATAACCTTTGCCCCTGAACGCACCATAGAAAGCATCCCATCCCGATACTTCACAGCTTCCTACGGCTATTGTTCTTCCTTTGACTGCAGGGAATAGCAGAGAACTGTGGACACCGCTGAGCACATCATAGAAACCAACCTCCCCTCCATGGACTGTCTGTATACCTCCCGCTGCCTCAGCAAATCAGGAAACATAATCGTTGAGTCCCAGAACCCTAGACATTCTCAATTCTCAACCTCCCATCCGATCGAAGATAAAACAAAACCGAAAACATCCCACCGGGCTCAAGGATTGCTTCCATCCTGCTGTTATAAGCAAACTGAATATTCTTTAGCATGAGAAAATCTGCAGATGTTGGAACTTCAAGCAACACACACAAAAGGCTGGTGGAACGCAGAAGGCCAGGCAGCATCTATAGGGAGAAGTACAGCGACGTTTCGGGCCGAGACCCTCAGCATGATAAGATGGACTCCTGACCTCACAATGTAACTCCATGTGACATTGCATCATATGTCTACCTGCAGTACACTGTCTCTGCGACCATAAAGCTTTATTACACTCTGTTAATGCTTTACCTAATATACCAGGGGTGATTGATGAGTTCGTGGCCTAAGGTAGGTGGAGATAACTTATTAATTTCAAACTTTCTGCATAATCACTCCAAAAGTTGAACTGCATGTGCACGTAACGAGAGCTGTATAACTCATCTCCTTCTACCTTAGGACACGAACGCATCAATCACCCCATGCTGTGGATACTTTCTGGAGGTCCAAGATCCGTATGCTCCACAACCGCTGGACTAAGTGTAAATGTAAGAGAGGACTATGTTGAAAAAATAAATGTGCTAGGTTTTCGGAAATTGACTCCTTCTCTCTCGCCCCTCGTGCTGTTGTGACGTATTGATCTGTGTGGATGGTATGCACGACAAGATTTTCATTGTACGGTGGTACTTGGCAATAATAAACCATTCCCCATTTTAATTGTGTGGAAATATTAGACAGTCTGAGTTACAGCTCCGGAACTTCGGGCGGGCGATTTCACCAAAGTGTACAAATTTTTGAGGAACAGGCAAATGGAAAAGGCTTAATTCTCGCATTAATAGGGTTATGTACCCAAAAACATTCGCTGCGCTTCGGCGGGTCGTAACAGTGGAATGGAGTCAAGAAACAAAAAATAATTGCCCACACAAAAAGAGGGGACGTCACAAATCTGCCATATCTGAACTGACGTGAGATAAAACTACTCATACACATGGAGCAGTGTCCCGCAAGCGCGATTACTCCGTTTAACCTCCGGCTGCAAAAACACAACCGGCCGAATTTCCCCAGGTACAACTCAACGGATGAGTGCAGTCCCGGCATCACCACATTACCCGTTCCTCGGACTAAAGCAACAGGGACTGAGCGGCGGCTCATCTCAGGCGGTTCACTGTGAAGGACCTACAACCCGGATCGACCCCGGCAGTTTCTCTCCAGCAACCCGGACCGACCCGCCGATTTAGGTGAGTTAACGGGACTCAAACATGCCCGCTCGGAAGGGCCTCAAGAACTCACCGATGGGAACTTGATGTATTTGCCTCGCAGACAGCGATCCTTCCCCCGTCTCCCCGCGACGATCCGCTTCAACACAGAACGGAAAGAAAACCAAGAATGAGCATGCGCAATTTGAGCCGCGCGTCTTCAGAGCCGGGGAGGGGCTTTTGGAGGCAGAGCAAAGAGGTTGGACAGGAGAGCGTAGACCATAGACCATGGAGCTTAGAATTGTTCAAAAATGTTAACATAATAACAATAATAATTATATTCCCCATTTTAATTTGGTGGAAATATTAGACAACCTTGTTTGCAGATTTGAATCCTCTGGAAGGAGGCTTAACTGAAGTGTACACATTTTGGAGACACACAGATCAATGGAAAGGCTTAATTCTCCCATAAATACGGTCGTACATCGGGAAACATTAAACGCACAGCAGCTCGTAGCAGTGAAATGAGTCAAAAAATACCCACCCAGAACGAGAGGGCGTGACAGATTGGATCTCATTGTCTTGACAGAACGGAAGAAAGATTAAAATGCACAACCACGAGAAACAAACCCGCAGATGTTGCAGATCTGCGCTAAAATGGGAAAATTGAGCGGGAGGAAGTGACGGGCCGAAGGTCTCCCTCCTAAACTGGTGACTCTGCTCTTCGCCCCTCACACGCTGCATGACCTACCCGCCACATTCTCCACATTATTTCATATTTACTCCAGCTAGTTTTTTAAATTATTCCTCCATATCTTTCCGCTTTCTGCTCCCTTGGGTCAACGATTTATGGGTTTGGCCCCCATACCAGACCGCCATACAGTTTACACCCAGACCGGAAATGTGCAGGTTCTATTCAAATCAGTTCTATGTTTAGAAACACTAACTTCTATTCGCATTCCCCCGGCCTCACTGGAGAGTAAAAATGTAACATCGCCAAGAGAGAAACTGCAGGAGGTGGCCATTCAGCCCATCGAGCGATCAACAAGATGGCGGCTGCGCTCCCATCTCAGCCACATGTTTCTGCCCGATCCTCATTTCCTCGATCCCTTCAGTCTCCACACATTCCGCCAAGATCTGTTTTCTGTGAGGATGATCATGAATCTTTACTGCTTTCTGTGGTGGGGATTTACAGCCATTCACCACCCACGGAGTGGAGACATTTCCCCTCATCTCAATTCCGAACAATACACACCATTTTCCATTGGTTCAACCGCTATTGATGTTGTGCATTTCAATGTGTTCTCTTCTTCGTCCTCGGGCCTCTAAATTAAAGGCTTATCGCGCTTGATATTTCGTCGCATGATGACCCGACCACTCCAGAGATCAGTCTGGTGAATCTTCATTGCATTCCCTCTTACCTCTTTGTTATTCCTCTATGGAATGTAAACTTTCAAAATTCTTGAGGAACTCGGTAGGTCGGGTACCGTCAGCAGAAAAGAGTCGGCAGACGACATTTCGGACCGAGCCCCTTCTTCAGGACTGAGACGGAAGAGGGGAGATGCCTAAATTAAAAGGTAGTGGGAGCGCATAGAGGCCTTCTGGAAGGGGATAAGGGAAGCCAGGTGGGTGGGAAGCTGCTGGAGAAGAAAGAATCTTATAGGAGAGGAGAATGGACAATAAGAGAAAGTGACGGAGGCGGGGGCTCAGGGGGAAGTAATAAGAGGTGAGAAGAAGTAATAGACCAGAGTGTGGAATAGGGAAAAGGGGAGAGGTGGAAATTTTGATCACCGGAAGGAGATATCAGTATTTCTCTTTTTGGGGTCATCTACTGTATCCGGGGTTCCCGGTGTGGCCTCCTGTATATCAGTGAACCCCGATGTAGACTGGAGAATGCTTCACCCGAAAAAGAGGGATCTCCCTGTAGACACCCGCTTTAATTCCACTTCCCGTTAAAATTCCGACATGTCAGTCCCTGGCCTCCTCTACTGTAGTGATAAGGGCACACTCAGGTTCGAGGAGCAACACTTTGTATTCCTTTGGGTAGCCTTCAAGCCGTAGCCATAAACATCGATTTCTCGAATTTCCAGTAACTGCCCACCCACTCCCTCACCATTCCCCATTATCTGTCCATAACTTCCCTCTGGTGCTCCTCCCCCCTCGTTTCTATCCATGGTTTTTACCCTCTCATATCAGGTTGGCCCTCCCTCAGCCCTTTTTCTCTTTCACCAATCGGCTTTACAGATCTTTACTTCACCAATCGCCTGCGACCTTGTACTACTTCCTCCACTCCCCCACCTTTCTTTAAAGTTCTGCCTTCTCTCCTTCCATTACAGTCCTGAAGAATGGCCTCGGCCTGAAACGTCAACGGTTGACTTTTGCCCAGAGATGCCGCCTGACCTGCTGAGTTTCTCCAACAAGCTGTGTGTGTGTTGCTTTCCGGAAGGTTGGTAATCACACATCCAATTAAACTAATCCTTTTTGCCTACACAGCGTCCATATCCTTCCATTTTCCTCACATCAATATGCCTATGTAAATGGCTCTTAAAGGCCACTAATGTATCTGCATCTGCGAATACCCGTCAGCACATCCCAGCTACCCACCACTCTCTGTGTAAAAGAACTTGCCTCTCACATCTCACATCTCTTCTAAAATAACCCCCATCTCACATTAAATTTCAAATCTAGGAAACGATATTGTCTCTGTACTCTCGTAATCCTACAATCCTTCTGGAAGACTCACACCGGCCTGCAGGGCTCCAGAGAAAATAACCCAAGTTTGTCCAACCTCTCGTTATAACTCATGCCCCGGTATCCAGGCAATATCCTGGTCAACTTCATCTGCACCCTATCTTAAGCCTTGACATCCTTCCTAGAATGAGGCGACTAGAAATGCATGAAATAATCCAATTGTGGCCGAATTTGTGTTTTATAAAGCTGCAACAGAATTTCCTGACGTTTCAACTCAATGCCTTGACTAATGAAGGGGAAGCATTCCAGTTGCGTTCCTACCCACCCAGTCAATCTGTGTGGTGCCTTTCAGGGCACATACAACTTCCTTCGGAGGGAAATGAAAAAAATGTTTTAAAAAACGGGGTTGGGGGTTGGCCGTTTCTTATGATTTCAGTGGGACAACAACATTAATCACGGGTTTCAGTATTGAATTCAGTGTTGTGTGACATAAAGTCCCATTGTGTGACATAAAGTCTCAGCGCTGTCGTGTTGCTGGTGGAGTGGGCAGCATGTGGTTTGTCTCGAGTTTGGTCACAAAACCCCAAATCTTGTGGGGAGTCTTTCTCGGGGTGATGTGGTTTGGGGTGGTTTCCGTCATTTAACGATCTCGTATTTTGATAAACAGCGGTTTCACTAATATGAACGAGAATTGTCAGTTGGCTAGACACATAGCGTATTTGGCAACAGAACACCTCTCGTCCCTGCAATCTTTGTCTCCTGGGAAACTAAACACTCTGACAATGTAGACCTTAGGTACTCTGTCCTCTAAAAGACAGAGAATCATTCAGAAAACTGAGGGCTGAGAGGAATTATGTTTGTTAGTCATCCTGGTTCACCCAGAGTCGATTGGATGGTGTTGATGTGGATATCGGGCGTCTCCCAGTGAACGGACGGACCGCTGAATCGTCCGCGTTGTCGGTCTCCAGCCGCTGCTGGCGCTGTAGTAACCTACGGCGACGCGCAGGGGCGCTGTGGGCACCTTCGGCAGCTGCAGGCGTAGTGCCGATCCCAGTGCTTGCTGGTTGTTCTCCTGGTCGGGCGGCAGGCCTGATCTGGTCTGTGGAAATCGGGGGCCGGTTGCCCCGGTTGGAGCTTTGAGTCCGAACCCGGTCTGTGGGATAATTTAGTTGTGGTTCTCAAAACTGGGGGGAGGTTTGGGGTGAAGGTGATCTGTCTGTGTGTGCGGGGAGAGGTTATGGGTGGACGTGTGGGTGTGAAGTGAGTGATGGGAAAGATGTGGAGCCGTAGGCGTGGTGGTGGCGATGTTATTGGAAGAAACTTGGATGATTGGACGTTCCGTGACCCGGGAAGGATGGACACGGGACAAAGTAAGTTGTCAACAAGGGAGGATCTGATCTATTAGATCAGACAACTCGCAAGTCCCTTCAGGAAGCAACAATTCTGTATTCATAATAATTATTGTCTAATGTTGCTGTTAACACTGTGTTTGTTGCGAAGCCCCAGAGTCTGGGATATCTGTTACCGTCATGCGCTGCGAGTGCAGACTGGGAATGGGGTAGGGGTGACAGTGATGTCTGCATTAGAGAAAGACAGGAGTTTGTACAGCCTCCTGTGAGATATAAATGTCCTTACAGTGGATTCTGATCTGGTGCCATATCTGGAGTTTGCAAAGGAAAAAGGGAAAAGGAAGGGGCTGAGGAGAGAGAGTTTTTACTGGTCAGCAGTGAAGGAGTACACGGGCTGTCTAATCTATCGTTTTAGTTTTTGAAGATTTCACAGATTGTGACTGAGGAAGAGGCTTGTTGAGGGAGGATACCCGGAGGTGAGCAGGCCAGACACGGTATCACGAGAGTGACAGAGATGTGATTTCCTGTGTCACGGGTATAGAGTGAGTGGTGTGGAGATGCAGCTTCCCTGGAGGTGGAGGAAAGAGGACACACCAACAGGTGGAACCAGCTGTGGGAAGACATGGTTTGTCAGGTCTGACGATGCGCTGAATACACCATATGTCACAGTGAAACGGTTACTTTTACTGTAAGAAAGCAATATCAGTGGAAGAAGACATAGGGATTTCATCAATTGCCAGTTGTTTAGCAGAAGTGACCAATTTGTATTTGACCTTGACAGAAACAGATATTCCCAGTGGTGACAAAGGGGTTCAGTCTGGTTTACTTCAGGTTGGAGAAGGATGTGGAGTTTTGAAATCAATGCCTTGCGCTGTCACCATCATTAATCTGGCATGTCCAGAGTGGTGGATCACACAGCACGGAAACAGGCCTTTGGCCGGCCATACCTGTTCTGACCATCCACTCACTGTCTACACTCGTCCCATTTATCAGCACTTGGTTCATAGCCGACTGTATCTCGGCAGTTTCAATGCTCATCCTGTTCGTAAATGTTGTGAAGGGACCTGACTCCACCACCACCTCGGGCAGTGAGTTCCAGATTTCAGCTACCCTCTGAGAGAGGAATCTCTTCCTCAGATCCCTCTAAACCTCTTCATCCTCTGCTTAGATCTATGCCCTCTGATCGGTGACACCTCTGTCCCAGGATTCCGGCCGATATGGGCATCAGTGAGGCCTTTGATAAGGTTCAGCATGGTGAGTTTCTTTGGAAAGTCAGATCACACGGGATCCAGGGAGAGCTGGCTCACTGGATGCACAGTTGTCTTGATGGTAGGAAGCAGAGAGTGATGGTGGGATCTGTGTATTGGACTCGAGGCCTGTGTCTAGTGGTGTTCCCCTGGGTTATACATTGCTGCTTTTCATCTACATCAATAATTTTGTTGAGAATGTACAGAGTATAATTAGCATCTTTGCAGCAAGTAAGTTCAAGCAATTACTTTTATTCAAATAGTATGTCTAGATACTCCTTGTTTCCATTTTGCAGTTGCTCTCCCCTTACCCGCTACAGCTGTGTCCCTCCTCCCGCACCTTCCCCACCCGCTTTCCCTCTCCACGCAGTCTTTGCTCTGAACCCCGACAGGTTATAGGTTAAGGGTGAGAGGTGATATATTTTAGTGGAACCTGAGGGGTGAGCTTCTTTACTCAGAGGTTTGCGAGAGTGTGGAACGAGCTGTCATCATATGTGGTAGATGCAGATTTGATTTACAACATTTGTGAAGTTCTGATGAGTACAGAATGGGAGGTGTACGAAGGGCTTTGATGCAGGCAGTTGGACCAAAGCAGAAAATAACATACTGGCGTGAACTAGGCCGAATGGCCTGTTTCTTTGCTAAATTCTCTGTAACCCTAACAATATTCTGATATGTAATTTCCACAGTCAGTGCTTTGCTGCTGAATACCAAACCCAGTAATTTACAGAATGGGTGAAGAGGCTGCCCAGTGACTGTTCATATGATCGATGTCACTGGGACGTCCCATCACTGAGCGGATATTGTCTTCTCCATTCTCTTTCCTCAGTCTGTCACTCAACACGTTCATTGTCTACAGGAAATCACAGAACTCACAGAGAAAGGAACCCCGACAGAGGATTCCCCGCTCTTCCTCGGCCTGGTGATGGGGAAAGGCTCCCAGTCCCAGGGAGTGATGAGAGAATCCGTTGTGGAAATGAGGAATGGGTTTGCGAAGATGGCCAAAATGCTGAAAAAACTTCTGGAACTTTTGGTATGGTAAAACAACACAATGAACCGAAAATCACATTGAAACATTGTAGACTGAACAATGTTATAGAATATAGACATAGAATAAACTCCATCTTCAGCCCACCATGTGTTTAGCTCTCTGAAAGTGGCCAAGTAGATCAGTAATCAGATGGCAAACTAAACTAAGCAGAGATTGCCTTTCTCCTTTGAACCTTCCCCTCTCACATTGAATGCATGCTCTCTGGTAGTAGATAATTCAACCCCTCAAAAGAGATACTGTCTGCCTACTCTATCTGTACTTCACATGATCTTGTAAACCTCTATCAGATTTCCCCTCAAACTCCACGGCTTCAGAGAAAACTACCCAAGTTTGTCCCACCACGCGCCCTCTAATTCGGGCAATATCCTGCAAACCGCATTTGCACCCTCTTCAACTCCTCGATTCCCCTCCGAGAATGGGGAAACCAGAGTTGAACGCAATACTCCAGATGTAGTCTAACTAGAGTTTTAAATGACGCAACTTAACTACCTGACTTTTCAACTCAGTGCTAATGCTTTCATAATTTGCCCTGCCCTAGTTAAATACCCTCCCATAACGCTTATCCTCTCCCCCATACTTTCCTCCGCTCACTATATAATTATGTCTGGTCGTGCCCACCATTTTTGCCGTGTCTCCAAAAGTCTCCAGCTGTCCACTCAATCTAGTGTATGCCTCTGATCGTCGTGTATATCAAATCAGCTCTCTTCCGCCTTTTCTCCAAAGAGAAACACACTCGCTCGCTCAAAGTATCATCACAGCACATGCTCTCTAATCCAGGCAGCATCATGGTAAACCTCCTCTGTACCATCTCGATAGTTTCCACATCCTTCCTATAACGAGGCGCTAAGAACTGAATACAATATTCCAAGTGCGGTCTAACCGGTATTTTTAGAGTCACAACTCAAGCCCCGGACTACTGAGGCCGACAGCCAATCCGCATTCTTAAACTCTCTATCAACGTGTGAAGAAAGGTTGAGGGATCTATAGGTGTGGACCCTATCATCCCTCTGTTCCACCACACTGCTAACAATCCTGTCATTAACCCTGTATTCTACCTTCAAATTCGACCTTCAAAAGTGACTCACTCCTCACTTTTTCAAGTTGAACTCCATCTGCCACTTCTCATCCCTGTTCTGCATCCTGTCAATGTCCTGTTTTAACCTACAACAATCTATACACTATCCACAACTCTGCCAACCTTCATATCATCTGCAAACTTACTGATTCCAACCTTCCACATCCTCAAACAGATTATTTATAAAAATCACAAAAAAGCAAGGGATCACAGGACAGATCTTGCCGATTGTAGGGATGACTTACAGTGGACTGAAAAGCTTGAGCTTGCAGATATTAAGAAACAACATGTGATGCAGCTTTTGGAAACCATTAAGTTGGTTAAGTCTTCGGTACCGGATGAGATGTACGCCAGGCTACTGTGGGAGGATAATTAGGATATTGCTGAAACTCTGGCGATGATCTTTGCATCATCAATGGAGACGGAAGAGTTTCCAGAGGATTGGAGGGTTGCGGGTGTTGTTCCTTTGTTGATGAAATGGAGTAGAGATAGCCCAGGAAATCATAGACAAGTGAGCCTTACTTCAGTGGTTGGTAAGTTGATGGAACAGACCCTGAGAGGCAGGATTTATGAACATTTGGAGAGGCATAATATGATTAGGAATATTCAGCTTAGCTTTGTCAAAGGCATGTTGTCCCTTACGAGCCTGATTGAATTTTTTGAGGATGTGACTAAACACCTTGATGAAGGTAGAGCAGAAGATGTAGTGTATATAGAATTCAGGAAGGTATTTGATAAGGTACCTTGTAATTCACAACAGCCTGTTTGACCCTTGCGTCCTAAACTCTAGATCATCTTCTTTCTTCCTCTTTTCCAGATGTTCAATATCTGTTGTCAGCCAGGGTTCCTTCACCCTACCATCCTTTTCCTGCCTCAATGGGACAAACCTATCCAGAACCCCATGAAAGTTCTGCCGATAATACCTCGACATTTCCGTTGTATATTTCCCAGAGAACACTCCTTCCCGATTTATGTTCCGACGTCTGAACCTAATAGCATTATAATTGCACTATTTTGGGGACTGACAACGGAACGTGAGGAATTAACAGGACAGTGTGATTAGTCTGGGGACTGACGTGGAGCTGTGGGGAGATAGCAGGGCAAAGAAATTAGTTTGGGGACTGACGGACTTTGAGGATTTGACGGGCACAGGACTACTTTGGTATAGGGCTATGGTATTAGTATGTGTCCCTTGCTTACGAAGGGAGACTGCTGGAACACTGTGAATCACTGTTTTTGATTATATTTTACATAAGTCTTGGATTCGTGTTCTTCCACAAATCGTTACAGATATCTGTCGAGCTAAATTAAAAACATACAGCAATCTACCTCACCCTTCATCGACGAGCTTCTGGAACAGAAGTATGCGGTAGGTCCGACAGGCTACCGAGGAGGTTGGGTTGCTTTGGGTCCCTAGAATGGAATCTCGGCTTCGGCTGGTTTCCCTATTGAATAAGAAATAGAAGGGAGCGGAGGGGAAAGCTGGTAGATCCAGCAATAGGCCATCAGAGCCCAGACCAGATCCTTGCCGAGGGTGGAAACTCTCCCTACCCGACTCTCCTTGAGCTCCATCCGACCCGGGTCCAGGGTGCTCTGAGCACCGGCTGCGTTTCCAGACTGTATAGGAGGTTGGCTATGTCCCTGGCTGCGTCCGCCCCGGGACCCTCCACCTCCTGCCGGCAGCCAGGGCAAACGTGCAGTCAGAGAAGCACAGAATTCCGGCGCAGGGAAGGTGATCGCCGTGGAGAGAGGGAGTGAGGGTCACGTCCGAAGAGGGAAGGGAGTGTTTCGTGGAGATGGGAAGAACTGCAGTGAAAGGATGTGAACGTATCCATCAGGTCGATTGCGACAAAGTGGCAGATTCGCATGCGCTATTTGATAGCGTGCGGTGTACGGATTAGGGCCCTTGCGCCTAGAAACATAAAGACATAGAAAACCTACAGCACAATACAGGCCCTTCGGCCAACAATTTTGTGCCGAACATGTCCCTACCTTAGAAATTACTAGGGTTACCCATAGCCCTCTATTTTTCTAAGCTCCATGTATCTATCCAGGAGTCTCTTAAAAGGCCTTATCGTATTCGCCTCCACCACCGTTGCCGGCAGCCTATTCCACGCACTCACCACTGTCTGTGAGTAAAAAAAAACATACACCTGACGTCTCCTCTGTACCGACCCCCCAGCACCTTAAACCGGTGTCCTCTTGTGGCAACCATTTCAGACCTGGGGAAAAGCCTCTGACTATCCACATGATCAATGCCTCTCATTATCTTGTACACTTCTATCAGGTCATCTCTCGTCTCCCGTCGCTCCAAGGAGAAAAGGCCAAATTCACTGAACTTATTCTCATAAGGCATGCTCCGCAATCCAGGCAACATCCTTGTAAATCTACTGTGCACCCGTTCTATGGTTTCCACATCCTTCCTGTAGTGAAGCGACCAGAACTGAGCACAGTACTCCGAGTGGGGTCTGACCATGGTCCTATATGAGGCGTTTTCTGGGCGTGCAGGCTTGAGAGCACATCAGTTTCGTCTCGGGCGAAATGAAGACGTCGAGGAAGTGGTCATCAAGACGGGACCAGTTGGATATTACACAGGCATTGTTAATGGACAGAAAGAAGAGATGCATATGGAGTTATGGGTCTTTGCTCTGAATGTCCTGATGTTTACCTTGCAGTTAATGCGGTGGTAACGAAGACAAATGCAATGCCGGCACTCATGTGAACAGGACTCGAATTCGATGCCGCAGAAGGTGTGGAGGCTAACCCATTGGGTGTGGTGAGTGAAACGGTTAAAAGGTTCTCTATTAGTGAGGGGGCTAACGGTATCTAGGGATAGGAAAGAATTTGGAGTTATCGAACAGACAACCCCACCACCCCCAAGAATGAAGGGCGGAGAGCTCGATGGAATAAGTGGCCCAATTCTGCTCCTGTGTCCTGTGGTTTACTGGTCTTATCCCATGTAGATTTATCGTCTGAATTAACCATCTGGCCTTCGCTCAAATCCTTTGAAAGTGGCTGTTGGCCGGCTCTGAGTTGTTGAATTTATTGAAATTCTTTGTTACCCGGGGAAATGAGGAATGAAGGCTCCTTCCTCATAGATTCATGCAAGACAATTCAGAAATAGAGTTTCTGCCGATGATAATAAGACCTTGTTGAGACTGTCCCTGTGCAGGAGAAGACATCACAAATTTGGTACCAACTCACTGGATACAGGTACACTCACATTGGACGTTAAGTTACGTTTACCTAAGTTTAGTTGACGTTAGGTTTACGCGGACGCTGACTGCTTATAGCGTTTAGAAGGACGTGCCGATGTTGGATGTAATCAGCTGAATCTCTACAGCGTTGCCTACTCACTGTGAGTACGGACCAGGATCAATCTGATCTCTTTCCCGCTGCCACGTTCTTCGATGAACAAGTCTGTATTGTCAAGATGGAAAACACCGCGACCGCCTCTGAGAAGAGCTTAGATATTTTGTTTATTGATTAATTGAATAATTGGCGTGAGCGGATACTTGGCTGCGCTGAAGAAATGCTCTCTGAACTTGGACTGAGTTACCCTATAAATAAAGGTGTTTGTGCAGCAAATTAATATCAAAAGCATGTATCATGTATCATAATATCGTGTATCTCGATTGTTGAAATATTAAATCAGAATCGTTATAATTATTTTGATCCAATCCGGCAATGGTGTAATAAAGGAATTCGGCAACTTTTACCGACCACAGGATGATGAAGCTTCCGGAGACGGTGAGAAGTAAGATCACAGACCTTCTCCTGCTCTCCATCTCTGGGTCACTGCGGTTCTCCGCCTTGCTCTGACCCCTCAACCCCTTACGGACGCGACTGGTCAACAAAACGTGTCTGACTGTCAGCGCGTTGAACAGGAGTATTAACATGAAGGAGATTAATGGCGTTAGAACGGTAGAAAGCCAGTCATATCCCACCCACCCTGGATCGGTAAAGGAACCCGGCTTTGGAACGCAGTCCCAGGGTATATTGTCAATCACTTTCACAGGACCATACACAAAGACCTTGGGCACATTTTTAAAACAGAGTAGAACGCCCGTTGTTGTCAGAACCACAGCCGCGGTTTTCCCGGTGCAATACTTTGCTTTCCTATTCTGACAACAAATGGTGACAAACCGATCAAATGTAAAAGTGACGGTAAACCAGACAGAACAGTCTGTGGCTGCCTCTGCCAGGACAGCGATCACACTGCACACGGGGGTGATATCCAGGAAAGTCCCGGGGAAGTAATAATAACCGATTTTCCACAGTGTTACGTCAAAGATGATGGTCAGTAGATCCACCGTTGCCATGGCCACCAGGTAGCGAGTGGTGCAGGTAGGGAGGCTGCACTTTCCCCGGGTCAGAATAACAATCGCCACCAAATTCACTGGGGGAACAACAACAAGAATGAATGAATTACTGTCTCGATGCTCTGTGGCTCTCAGGGTCCAGATAAGCTGGACATTGCGAACAGCCAATCTTTGTAGAAAACTCATTTCCGGAAGTTAAAGGAGTAAAGCTTGAGTCGCAGACGTCTCACACGCGTGCACCCTGGGTGAAAGGTTACGGTACTCCGTGCCAGAAGAAATCAGTATGCGGTAAGGAGGCATTGTCAACTAATCGCCGAGGTCGTTATGGAGAGTATATAAATGTCCCACCATCAGGATTTCGACAGATGTGTAAACCTGGATACCTCGGCGATGGTGACTGGTGGGTTCCTGCCACTTTGTTCTGGAATCTTCCCATAGAGAGAAAAGCCATCAGTCCGTTCACAAAGATCAATGCAAATTTATTTCCCACGTTCGCATGTCTTCGTCTCCTCCCGAACTCCAGTCTGCCATCGCCGTACCGCAGCCCCGCTCGGTTCGCTTCTTTTAAAATCTGCAACTACGCTTGCCCGCGGTTCCTTCACACTATGTCTCGGAATCCGATCAGAAATTTCAATTATCGCTGTTAAAGATTTTGCCTGACCCGCTGAATACTTCGTGTATTTTGGGCGGTAGTGCTTAAACCGGCCAATTTCCAAAGGAACGGCAAACTATGAACCTCTGTTATGAGCCTGCGGGACGAACTGAGCCTGTTTCTTTAAGAATGCCTAAGTGAGTCAGTCACAGGATGTGCTGCTGAAACGGGGGGGGGGGGGGGGGAGGAGAGAGAGAGAGAGAGAGAGAGAGAGAGAGAGAGAGAGAGAGAGAGAGAGAGAGAGAGAGAGAGAGAGAGGGAGAGGAGAGAGAGAGAGAGAGAGAGAGAGAGAGAGAGAGAGAGAGAGAGAGAGAGAGAGAGAGAGAGAGAGAGAGAGAGAGAGGGAGAGAGAACAGTTACTCTCGTAGTCTTTGCAAGACTGGGAATTTCGAACTGCTGGGGCAAGTTTGCTCCAGAATGGGTGAAGACTGGGTATGTTGTGTGGTAACCACTTGAAGACGATATTCCGGTGACAGATCACTTTTGGTGATAATTCGCATGTGGATTTGGAACGACTCGACTGACAAGATCTTCGACGACTGACATTTCGTTTTACCATCGTAGAACCTGTGGATTTTGACGTGAATCACCCTCACTCTACATTCCACTCTGGAGTATAAATCTCTCTCCCATTATTCATTCATTCTGTGGATTACTGAACCTTACTAATTTGCTATTTTAAAACTTTAATTACTATTTCTAAGGCTGACGGTTGTACATATACACACATAACACTATTAACTCTCATTTATCTCGTTCAGTTACTATATTATAAGTAGAAACTAATAAAGATAGTGGTTTTGAACATTAAAACCGGACTCAGTGTGAAATCTCTTGCTGCTGGTTTGTTTCTGAAACGTTACAGTTCGTAACACCTCAAAGCATTTACCTCTATTGTGGTTTCTCCAAGCTGCTGCAGTATTATTCTAAATGCTTCGATACTCATTGTTCCAGAGCTGGGTGTTGCATAAACCTTACCCCGACTGACCTCTATCGGGCACCGTAGGGTTGGCTCTTAATGCCCGCGACACTTCACGGATAATCGGGCGTGGAAACAGACAATAAAAAGCGCACAGACCCTTATTTCAAATTGCGAAACTCTGATTTCAACACACGACTGATGTTTACAGCTCATCCCTGAATGTCACCGAGGTTTCGCATTCACCGTCGCCTTCACACTTGCAGCGATTTCTTGAAACACAGTGTCATACCTTTAAATTGAATTTAAAACACGATAAGCAATTGATATCTAATAACACCAAGTAGAGTGTAAATGTACCGAGACTCTTGGATTATCGGCATTCACTTTGACAATGGCGTTGTCTTTTGATAAGTCAAAATAGGAATTGTTGCATAGACCACCAGATGAATCCATCTCCCCGATCCTCCACTCTACAGCTGTTTTAACTGGCGGTTTATTTTCAGCTGAGGCCACAGGTTAAACTATAAGTCAACTTTTGAACGAACACAGAGTTTTGTCACAATGTCTGCGCCCCACCCACTGATCCACAGGCATCACAAGGCTGTTGGTAACTGAACGAGTACAAGACCGCGCAATCAAAACTGCAAACGTTAGTTTGCTTACACCGATCACGGCAATGATCATGTATCATGTCTTTCTCACTCAGTAAAATGCATCAAGCATCCCGTGTGAGATTCAGCCTGTTTTCCAGCTGCGCGTGATCTCGCTGATGAAACTCCGCAGTCATTCATTTATACGCGCTCCAGTAGCTGGACAAATAGTAATCATGACGTCATTCAAGTAAAATCCTAATTGTGATGAGGTATGGATAACTTGACACGAAGGTAAATCTAGCAGGTTTAAATATAGGCACTTAATCTACTTGCATTTCAAGGCCTCATTCGACTATGGGCATTTTAATCCCTCAAACATTTTGAGAAGTGGTTCACCTAACATAACACGAAATCAACAGCTTACTGGAACAATTATTGAGAGATTAAGAGATTGAGAGAGAGAGCGAGAGAGAGAGAGAGGAGAGAGAGAGAGAGAGAGAGAGAGAGAGAGAGAGAGAGAGAGAGAGAGAGAGAGAGAGAGAGAGAGGAGAGAGAGAGAGAGAGAGAGAGAGAGAGAGAGAGAGAGAGAGAGAGAGAGAGATCTGCCATTGGCCACCCTGTTAATTCCATTGCACGTTCCCATTCCGCTATGTCCATCCATGGCCACCTCCACTGCTGTGGAGTTTGCTCCATAGAGTCTGAACCATAGAATCAACTTGTGCAGCAGGTTTGAGTGTCCCTATGGACTCGGACCGCAAGATCCCTCTGATCCTCCACATTACCAACCGAATATAATTTGCCGTTCCTCCAAACTGATGGCACAATCATCGATTTCTCAAACCTCTGGGAATTACCACCCCCCCCCCCCCACCCCCTCCACTATTTCGCTCTTTGGACACCGTTGCAGTTGGTTTTCAAGACGAGATTTGCACGACAACGCCATGGTGTCGCCTAACAGGCGTCGAGGGACAGTCGAGAGATGACATATGTGGGCTGCGGTGTCCAGTGTTAACCTATATCTATCCTCCGTCGTTGTGTTTATACTGATATTTTATGTGGGTTTATTGACGTATGCATGCAGCCGCAGCGTCACGGGAGGTGGGTGGTGGTGGGGTAGGAAGGTGGGCCTCCGGACTCTTATTATCTGATCATGATCTTGTGTATGCTTACTGTGTGTGAGTGTTGGGAATATGTCTTCGCACCATGAGCCGGAGTAACGCTGTCTCATTTGGCTGTATTCATGAGCATTCATATATGGATCAACGACGATTAAACTTAAATATAATTGAATTGAGGAGGGTTGTAGGCTGAAAAGGGGAAAGAAAACTGAGCGAAGGAAAGTGGGCGTGAGAGTAGTGAGACAGGGGAAAGGAGAAGGAGATCAGGGAGAGGAGAGTAAGAGAGGATGGAGCTACGAGACTGACAGATATGAGGGTACACTGAGTGGAGTGGGCTGAGAGAATGGTGAGGGGTAGGGTGGAAGGGAGAGGGAAGAGGAATGTGAGGGGGTTGCACATTTTCAAAAAGAAGGTGTTGGTGCAACTTCTATTCCGTCTCCATCAGTATAGGATCAGGCGATTAACACAAAAATATTAAAATACACAGTTAAAGACCAGCAAGAAGACAAAAGGAGAAAGTGTCAAGAGAATCAACACATTACAGGATTTTGCAACAGTTTAATTCAATCCGATTACTTGCACCGGTAGAATCAAGTGGCACGTGTCATTCACCAATGCCTTGATTTAAAACACAAAGTCATAATGGATACTGTACATTATTATAAATACAATCCTCATTCAGATTGAGAGCCAGAGTATACATTCATATGATGACAGATCCATTATTACATATCCATAATAACCGTCCCGATAGAATATTACAGGATAAACAAACAAGAACAACTTACTTGTTTGGAAATTATAGACCAGTGAGTCTTACTTCAGTCGTTGGGAAGCTGATGAAAAAGATCTTCAAAGGCACGATTTATGAACATTTGGAGAAGTATAATATGATTAGAAATAGTCAGCATTGCTTATCAGCCTGATATTATTGAGGGGTATGACCAGACACATTAATGAAAGTAGAGCAATAGATGTAGTCTATATGGATTTCAGAAAAAAAACATTTGACAAGGCACCCCATGCAAGTCTTATTGAGAAAGTAAGGTGGCATGGGATCCAAGAGAACATAGCTTTGTGGATCCAGAATTGGCTTGCCCACAGAAGGCAAAGTGTGGTTGTATACGAGTCATATTCTACATAGAGGTCCGTGACCAGTGGGGTCCCTCAGGAATCTGTTCTGGGCCACCTTCTCGACGTGATTTTTTAAAATGACCTGAGTGAGAAAGTTGAGGGATGAGATAGTAAATTTGCTAATGCCAGAAAGGCTGGGGGTGTTATAGATAGTGTGGAGGGCTGTTAGAATTTATAGCGGGACATTTATGGGATGCAAAACTGGGCTGAGAAGTGGCAGATGGAGTTCAACCCAGATAAGTGTGAGGTGGTTCATTTTGGTAGTTCAAATATGATGGCCGAATATAATATTAATGGTAATATTTTTGGTAAAGTGGAGGATCAGAGGGATCTTGGGGTTCGAGTCCATAGGACACTCAAACCTGCTGCACAGGTTGACTCTGTGGTTAAGAAGACATACAGTGCATTGACTTTCATTAATCGGGAGATTGAGTTTAGGAGCCGAGAGGTAATGTTGCAGCTGTTTCAGACCCTGGTGAGATCCCATTTGGAGTACTGTGCTCAGTTCTGGTCGCCTCACTACAAGAAGGATATGGAAACCATAGAATGGGTGCAGAAGAGATTTACAAGGATTCTGCCTGGATTGTGTTGAGAATAGGTTGAGTGAACTCGCGCTTTTCTCCTTGGAGCATTGAAGGATGAGAGGTGACTTGATTGAGGTATATAAGATGATGAGAGGCATTGATTATGTGTACAGTCAGAGGCTTTCTCCCCCAGGGCAGAAATGACTAACACAGTTTTAAGGTGCTTGGAAGTAGGTATAGAGGAGATGTCAGGGGTAAGTTTTTTTTTCAGGCAGAAAGTGGTTAGTGTGTGGAATAGGCTACCGGCAACGGCGGTGTAGGCGGATACACTCCTGGATAGGTACATCGAACTTAGAAAAATAAGAGGGCTATGGGTAACCCTAGGTAAATACTAAGGTAAGGACATTTTATGCACAGCATTGTAGGTCGAAGAGGCTTTATTGTGCTGTAGGCTTTCTATGTTTCTTGGCTTCTAACTCACTTAATGGATACATTCCAAATATACGCAACATTATGAAATCCAGAAGTGAGGCCAACTGAAATATGCTGACTTAAAGGAGAAACCTGATGAACTGTGGAATGAACATTGTACCAACAGCAATATCTACAACTGATCCCATCTCACGGTCAGTACACAATTAGTCCGACCACGGCAATATTTATGGAAATGTACAAATCGCCACAATATTAAGGCTACGTCCACACGAGACCGGATAATTTTGAAAAAGGTTGTTTCGCCTAAAAACAGTAGGCGTCCACACTATGCGTTTTAAAAAATATCTTTGTTCACACTAAAACGGATATTTCGGCGAATCTCCTCCTACTGCGCATGCGCAGGGCACATCTGCCGAAAACAAGTGACATGTTTGCTGTCGAATCTCGCCGTGAAAAATGGTGCGCGTTTGTTCAGTTACAGACTAGAAAAAACTTAAACGACGGACAGCTGTTGGCTGTCGCGCAGGAGGACTTAAAAGTAAAAAAAAACACAAATACTGGAGCGTATGGAGGCAACCGACCGGGAGTTCACGGACAGATTGACCCGGCTGACGACGAACATTGAAAAAACTGATGAACTCTGTTGCATTAAAAAAGCACCTTGTTAAATGTATAAAACATATCTGCATCAGTGGTATCTTGTATTTCCAAACAATGTTACATTAGGCTGTAAACATATCTATTGTCTGAGAAATACTTGCATAAATAGGTAAACAACCTGTGATGAGCAAACCAAGCTGAGATAGGGTCCAGAGTTGACCCCCCATAAGCATTATGCTGCTAATGAGAGAGAGAGAGAGAGAGAGAAGTGTGGGGGGGGGGGGAATCCCGTGCAGATGAGAGCGAGAGAGACATGATTTAATATTATGGCTCCTTGGCTGATTGTTTGCCTTTGTTCCAAGGACACTTTTGCCTGCTTGAGAGATGCTTGCAGAGACAGCAAGGCGGGACCGGGTTGATGGACAGCCGTGCCCTGAATGGGGAGGTGAAATAAAGGTCTGCTAAGACACAAGCAGACACAACACGGGCCAGTGAAAGAGCGTTGTGCACACGCGTGATGGTGGGGGTTTGGAGGATATATTCGGGGAATCAGCTCTCTCTCTCTCTCCGACGATAAACCAGCAACTATCTCGATCTAAACTGAACTGAACTCTTCACCATCGTTAGATTATCCATTAACCCCTAGACTTTGAAAGGGCTTGGTTTTGATTCCTATTTCCACACTTCTGTATATATCATTGCTAACCTGTTTCATATATTTGCATTTTATAATACTGTATTACTGAGTTTACTAATAAACACTATTAGTTACAGTAATACCAGATTCCAACGTGTATTCCATTTCTGCTGGTTCTGTAACCCGGTCACGGGGTACGTGACAAACCTTCATACGAGCAAGGACAGAAAACAGGGCAAAGTGAGTATACTTATTTATTCAGTAAGTTATGGGTGAAAGTATTTGGTCGGTACATTTCTAACTCTTCTGGCTTCAGTCTCGTTGCCGTCTGTTCTGAAATTGTTAGGGTGCGTTCAAGAAAACAAGGAAATGGCGCGCTGCCGTCACAATCTGTTCTGGCATGTAATGACAGCGTTTATAGATTTCTCCGATTACCCCGTCCACACTGCTCCGGCCAATCGGCGTTTTCAAAGTTACACATCCTGGAGAGCGTTTCTGAAAATCTCCGGTTTCGGGGGACGAAAATGCCGTTTTAGTGTGGACGGAGGGTAAAAAACGAAGAGAAAAAGCTTCGGTTACGGATTTATCCAGTGTAGCGTGGTCGTAGCCTAAGCTCTACTAGAATAGTCAGAAAGCTTATCAATTGAGAAGTCATAAAAGTAATTAAAAAGGCTTTGTTACCCTCACCTTCCCGCCAGACACCCAGGGTAATGAGGAAGAAACGCGCTTTTCTCACAAAGTAACGCAAGTTCGGTAGAGTTTAAACTAATTTGCAAGGGGGATGGGACCCGGAGCGACAGAGCAGTGAAAGAAGTGCATGGAGTAAAGCCAGATCTAACATATAGAGAGGCTTTGAGGAAAGAGAAGCAGAATAAAGGGTGAAAAGGTCTTAAGGTAGAAGGGCTAAAGTGTGTGTACTTCAATGCAAGAAGCATCAGGAACAAAGGTGATAAAGTGAGAGCTTGGATACATAAATGGAATTATGAAGTAACGGCCATTAAGGAGACTTGGCTGGCACCAGGGCCAATGGATTCTGAATTTTCCTGGATTTCAGTGCTTTAAAAGGGATAGAGGGTGGAGGGGAGGAGGGGTGGAACTACTGGTCAGGGATACCATTACAGCTACAGAAAGGGTGGGTAATGTAGCAGATCCTCTTTTGAGCCAATATGGGTAGAAGTCAGCAACAAGAATGGAGCAATTACATTACTGGGGTATTCTATAGGCCCCCTGGTAGCAGCCGAGATACCGAGGAGCAGATTGGGAGGCAGATTTTGGAAAGGTGCAAAAATAACATGGTTGTTATCATGGGTGACTTTAACTTTCCCTAATATTGATTGGCACTTGATTAGTTCCAAGGGTTTGGATGGGGCAGAGTTTGCTAAGTGTGTCCAAGATTGATTCCTGTCACAGTATGTTGACAGGCCGAAAAAGGGGGAATGCCATACTAGATCTAGTATTAGGTAACGAACCAGGTCAGATCACAGATCTGTCAGTGGGTGATCACCGCTCCCTGGCCTTTAGTATTATCATGGAAAAGGATAGAATCAGAGAAGACAGGAAAATTATTTAATTGGGGAAGGGCAAATTATGAGGCTATAAGGCTAGAACTTGTGGGTGTGAATTGGGATGATGTTTTTGCAGGGAAATGTACCATGGTCATGTGGTCGATGTTTAAGGATCTCTTGAAGGATGTTAGGATAAATTTGTCCCGCTGAGGAAGATAAAGAGTGGTAGGGTGAAGGAACCATGGGTGAGAAGTCAGGTGGAAGAAGGCAGCATACACGAGGTTTAGGAAGCAAGGATCAGATGGGTCTATTGAGGAATATATGGTAACAAGAAAGCAGCTTAAGAAGGGGGCTGAGAAGAGCAAGAAGAGGGCATGAGAAGGTCTTGGCGAGTAGGGTACAGGAAAACCTCAAGGCATTCTTCAGTTATGTGAAGAACAAAAGGATAACAGGAGTGAAGGTGGTACCGATTAGACACAAAAGTGGGAAGATGTGCCTGGAGGCTTTGGAAGTGAGCGAGGTCCTCAATGAATACTTCTTTTCGGTATTCACCACTGAGAGGGAACTTGATGACGGTGAGGACAATATGAGTGATGTCGATGTTCTGGAGCATGTTGATGTTAAGGGAGAGGAGGTGTTGGAGTTGTTAAAATGCATTAGGACGGATAAGTCCCCGTTGTCTGAAGGAATATTCCCCAGGCTGCTCCAAGAGGGGAGGGAAGAGATTTCTGAGTCTCTGGCTAAGCTCTTTATGTCCTCGCTGTACACGGGAATAGTACCAGAGGATTGGAGGGAGGCGAATGTTATCCCCCTGTTCAAAAAAGGTAGTAGGGATAGTCCGGGTAATAATAGACCAGTGAGCCTTATATCTGTGCTGGGAAAGCTGTTGGAAAAGATTCTTAGAGATAGGATCTATGGGCATTTAGAGAATCAAGGTCCGATCAGGGATAGTCAGCATGGCTTTGTGAAGGGCAGATCGTACCTAACAAGCCTGAGAGAGTTCTTTGAGGAGGTCACTAGGCATAAGGATGAGGGTAGTGCTGTGGATGTGATCTACATGGATTTTAGTAAGGCATTTGAGAAGGTTCCACACGGTAGGCTTATTCAGAAAGTTAGAAGGCATGGGATCCAGGGAAGCTTGTCTAGGTGGATTCAGAATTGGCTTGCCTGCAGAAGGCAGATTGACGTGGTGGACGGAGTACATCCATTTTGGAGGGTTGTGACTAGTGGTGTCCAACAAGGATCTGTTCTGGGACCTTTACATTTCGTGATATTTACTTACGACCTTTATGTGGGTGTAGAAGGGTGGGTTGGCAAGTTTGCAGACGACACAAAGGTTGGTGGTGTTGTAGATTGTGTAGAGGATTGTCGAAGATTCCAGAGAGACATTGATAGAATGCAGAAGTGGGCTGAGAAGTGGCAGATGGAGTTCAACCTGGAGAAGTGTGAGGTGGTACACTTTGGACGGGCAAACCCCAAGGCAGAGTACAAAGTAAATGGCGGGATACTTGGTAGTGTGGAGGAGCAGAGGGATCTGGGTGTACATGTCCACAGATCCCTGAAAGTTGCCTCACAGGTAGATAGGATGGTTAAGAAAGCTTGTGGGGTGTTAGCTTTCATAAGTCGAGGGATAGAGTTCAAGAGACGCGATGTAATGATGCAGCTCTATAAAACACTGGTTAGACCACACTTGGAGTACTGTGTCCAGTTCTGGTAGCCTCACTATAAGAAGGATGTGGAAGCATTGGAAAGGGTACAGAGGAGATTTCCAGAATGCTGCCGGGTTTAGAGAGTATGGATCATGATCAGAGATTAAGGGAGCTAGGGCTTTACTCTTTGGAGAGATGGAGGATGATAGGAGACATGATAGAGGTGTACAAGATATTAAGAGGAATAGGCAGAGTGGACAGCCAGCGCCACATCCCCAGGGCACCACTGCTCAGTACAAGAGGACATGGCTTTAACGTAAGGGGAGGGAAGTTCAAGGGGGATATTAGAGGAAGGTTTTTCACTCAGAGATTGTTTGGTGCGTGGAATGCACTGCCTGAGTCAGTGGTGGAGGCAGACACACTAGTGAAGTTTAAGAGACTACAAGACAGATATATGGAGGAATGTAAGGTGGGGGATTATGTGGGAAACAGGGTTTGAGGGTCGGCACGAAATTGTGGACCGACGGTCCTGTGATGTGCTGTATTATTCTATGTTCTATGTCTCCTTAGAAATAGACTTTCTGCAGATGATAATCGGAGCTTCTGCAGACACTCCCTGTGCAGGTAAACACATCAGGAAATTGACACAAAGTCACTGGATACAGGCAAAATCGGCCGTTGAAGTTAGGATGTCTGTAGACGTAGACGTTGTCTGCTCAAAGCTGCTGATTTTCGATCCGATCCGATGCTGAATGCAATCAGTAAAATCTCACTGCGGTGTTGTCTACTTACTGCGATCACGGAGCAGTCCCGTTCTGATCTCCGGTGCGCTCAGTGTGAATTCCGCCCATCCTCGTTGTGACGGCATTATTTCCGCTCTATTTCCTCACCGTCACCGGGAAGCAACCAGGAAGTCGATCCTGCTGAGTATTTACACTGGAGGGGGGGATTTGTTATCGAAAAAGGTGTGGCGGTAACGGCAGCGGGAACATGGTGAAAAATACAAATAGAAGGTAGTTTGAATTTAATGATCGGTGGGAGGTGGAAGCCGCCGGCTGCAGTTGCCGAAGAGCCTGTTCCGGATCAGGGTCTCGCTCGGGCTCTCAACCACTCTCGCAGCTGCGTCGTTCTCCGATGCCTGTCAGTTCTGTCGTGTCGAAATGGAAAACACAAACTGCGACCGCCTCTGAGAAGAACTTAAATAGTTTGTTTGTTAATTATTTCAATAATTGACGTGAGAGGATATTTCGCTGCGCTGATGAACTGCTCTCTGAACTTGGACTGAGTTACCCCATAAATAAACGTGTTTGTGCAGCAACTTAATATCATCAGCATGTATCCGGTGTGTTGAAATATATATTCTGAATCATTGTAATTATTTGGATCCAATCCAGCAATGGTGTAATAAAGAAATTCGACAACTTTTACCGACCACAGGATGATGAAGCTCCCGGAGATGGTGAGAAGTAAGATCACAGACCTCCTCCTGCTCTCCACCTCCGGGTCACTGCGGTTCTCCGCCTTGCTCTGACCCCTCAGCCCCTTACGGACGCGACTAGTCATCAAGATATATCTGATTGTCAGAGCGTTGAACAATAATATTAACACGAACGGAAGTAATGGCGCCAGAATGGTAGAAAGCCAGCTGTATCCCACCCACCCAGGATCCGTATAGTAGCTCGATTTACGAATGCAGTCCCAGGGTATATTGTCAATCACTTTCACAGGCCGATACATAAAGAAGTAGGGCACATTTTTAAAACAGAAAAGTATGCCGGTTGTTGTCAGAATCACAGCCGCGGTTCTGGCAACAGATGGCGACAAACCGATCAAATGTAAAGGTGACGGTGAACCAGACAGAACAGTCAGTGGCTGCCCTTGCCGGGACAGAGTTCACACTGCATACGGGTGTTAGGTCCAGAAACGTCCAGGGGAAGTAATAATTAATGACTCGCCCCAATATAACCTGAAAGATGATGGTGAGTAGATCCGCCGTTGCCATGGCCACCAGGTAGCGAGTGGTGCAGGTGGAGAGGCCGCACTTTCCCCGGGACAGGATCACAATCGCTACTAAATTCACTGGAGAAACAGCAGAAAGAATAAGCGAATTACTGTCCCGCCGCACCACGGGTCTCAGATCAGAGATACGCTGAAAATTCAGAACAATCAAAGTTTGCAAACAGCGCAATTCTGTAGTTTGAAAGATTTGAAGCGGGAGTCGCCGATTCCTCCTACAACTGCATGCATGCCGGGTGAATGGGAACATTACCCGGTCCTGGAAGAGGAGCAGTGCTTGGGAAGGAGGCATTGTCAACGAACCGCTGTATGTGCTTTGGTTTGGAGAAATCAACAGAAATCTCCAACCATCAGGTTTTTGACATATACAAAGCTTGGGTACCTCGGCAATCTTTCGGCATTTCCGTGCATACGTTCTGGAGTCGCCCCTCTGCTTCTGTCTCCCGTTCGCATGTCTTCGCCTTCTCCTCAACTCCTTTTTGTTATTCGAATACATGGGTCTCTCTTGGCTCTCTTCTTTAAAATTCTGCAACTACGCTTGACCGTGGTCGGTTGCAGTCAGGAAGTTCTAGTTTTCAATTTTGAAGAATTCGTGTGTATTTTGAACGTTAGTGCTAAAACCCTGCAAATACCTAAGGAAACTAGTAACTAGTGAAGTTTAAGAGAGTACTAGACAGGTATATGGAGGAATTTAAGGTGGGGTGTTATATGGGAGGCAGGGTTTGAGGGTCGGCACAGCATTGTGGGCAGAAGGGCCTGCAATGTGCTGTACTATTCTATGCTCTATGTTCTATGAAAGCCAATGTATGTTTTTCAAAATGTTTAATCTTTTGGTGGTTACTCCAAGATAACTGCAGTATTAATCTACATGCTGCGAGGCTTCTTGTTCCAGAGCGGAGCATCGCGTGTACCCTACCCCGTCTGACCCCCAACAGACACTGCTGGATTGGCTCTTAACTGCCTCAAAACTACACCTAGAGTAGGACATGGAAACAAACCCTGGGGCACTAAAACGCACACAGACCCTTTCTTGAATGTGATGACTACCGCTCTCCCCCGAATCTCACCGATGAACCGCTTCCCGGGGTCCCTTCAAAAGAAGCAATTTCGTAAAGCAAAGCGCTATACATTAAATCTGAATTTAATGCATGTTACGGTGATAATGCAGAGTAACACCAACTAGACCGTAAAAGTGCCGAGCGCGCTGGAGCGTCGGGGTTTAATTTTACAGGGGGTTCACATTGCTAAATCAAAACTGTCTGTCAAAAATCTGCAAAATATATCCATCTCCCCGATCCTCCACCTTATATCTGTTTCATCTGCCGGTTTAGTTTCGGTCGAGGCCACGGATTAAACCGCAAGGGAACTTCTGAACGTTCGTGCTTAAAACAGACTTTTGTCACTATGTCTGCACCGCATTCACCGATACACAACGCTGTCGGTAACTGAACGAGTCCACAGACCGCGCACACAGAACCGTAAATGTCAGTTCGCTTATGTTCTTACCAGGAACACCAATGACGGCAATGGTCGAGTAATACATCTTCCTCACACGGTAATATGTTTCACGCATGTTGTGTGAGATTCAGCCTGTCTTCCAGCTGCCCGCGATCTCGCTGAAGAAACTCTGAGCTGATGAATCTCCACGGTCATTCATTTATACTCGCTCCAGCACGCTGATTATTCAATACTACTCAACAGCTGGGGTAAAAATAAACATGATGCAATGCAAGTAAAGTCCCAATGTGTTAGGAGGTATTGATAGCTCAAAAGACAAAGAAATTACGATTCTGGCAGTCAGTGAATGTTGTTGTGAAACACTCTCAGACTCCCCTCTCGGTTTCATGATCGTTATTGCTGATCATGTCCATTCCTTGGCTCCATGGACTTTGATATTATAGACCAATGCTGCGTTGTCATTGGCTGATCCGTTTCACTCTGAGAATTCTTCTTGCGATAGATCTGACAACAGAATTATATAAAACAGAATAAGTTTTTTTGTATGTCCCTGTAATATTGTGAAGAGCCTTAAACTAATATGGCATCCAGGCTTACGAAGATAGTTAACGCACCAAACCGTTCATCAAATGAATTCGCAACAGACACACACACACACACACACACACACACACACACACACACACACACACACACACACACACACACACACACACACACACACACACACTCACACACACTCACACACACACACACACTGGAGGAACACAAAAGGCATCATCTGTGGAAATATATGACCAGTCGACGCTCTGGCTGAGACCCTTCTTCTAATTCATGAACTCGTCGTAGAGCACCACAGCTCCATCGACAAACTTTCCAGTGGCTATCCGTTTCCATTTCTATCCTCATTCCTGGTCCGACATATCCATGGCCTTCTCTTCTGCCACTCCCAGTTTAGAGGAGTAACATCTTTTATTCGTTCAAAGTAACCGCCTACCGAATGGCATGGAATTTGGATATCTCCATCTTCCGGTATTTCCGTCTCTCTCTTCCCTCTTCTTCACTTTTCCACTCCTACTCTTCTCCGCATCTATTTCTCCCCTCTTCCTGATGCCCATCCTCCTTCCTTTACTCTCAGAATCCTCTCCATTCTCCTATCAGATTCCTTCTTCTCCAGCACTTTGCCTTTTCCGCTTGTCACCTCTCATTTGGTCTCCCTACTCCAACCACCTGGTTTCATCTATCACTTTCCGGCTTGCCCTCCTCCCCCTGCAACAACCATTCTTTTTCTGGCATTTTTCTCTTTTTTTTCAGCCTTGTCTTCCAGACTCTTCAAGTCGCGCCTGAGACGTCAACTGCCTGAGTGGCTGACGTACAGCATTCATGCAGCCCCTCACGTGGTAAACCAGCTCCCCTCAAGTTCCGCACTGGTATGACGGAAAGTATTTCAATCACCGTTCACAGGGCCCTCGAATTGGGGTAAATGTTTAAACCGACAGAGTATCTGCATTCATTACATTTTTTAAACAATGACAATTGTTTTGCAGATGCACTAAATTGGTAGCGTTGTTGGCAGTGACGTAGAGAGCCGGATTTACATATTTGACGAACTGAGCTGCACCTTCATTGGAAATATAACACAATATTCTATATTCTGTTCTGTTCGTGACCAAGTAACCATATAATATAACCATATATAACCATATAACAATCACAGCACGGAAACAGGCCATTCCGGCCCTCCTAGTCCGCGCCGAACTCTTAATCTCACCTAGTCCCACCTACCCGCACTCAGCCCATAACCCTCCACTCCTTTCCTATCCATATACCTATCCAATTTTACCTTAAATGACACAACTGAACTGGCCTCTACTACTTCTACAGGAAGCTCATTCCACACAGCTATCACTCTCTGAGTAAAGAAATACCCCCTCGTGTTTCCCTTAAACTTTTGCCCCCTAACTCTCAAATCATGTCCTCTCGTTTGAATCTCCCCTACTCTCAATGGAAACAGCCTATTCACGTCAACTCTACCTATCCCTCTCAACATTTTAAATACCTCGATCAAATCCCCCCTCAACCTTCTACGCTCCAATGAATAGAGACCTAACTTGTTCAACCTTTCTCTGTAACTTAAGTGCTGAAACCCAGGTAACATCCTAGTAAATCGTCTCTGCACTCTCTCTAATTTATTGATATCTTTCCTATAATTCGGTGACCAGAACTGTACACAATATTCCAAATTTGGCCTTACCAATGCCTTGTACAATTTTAACATTACATCCCAACTTCTGTACTCAATGCTCTGATTTATAAAGGCCAGCGTTCCAAAAGCCTTCTTCACCACCCTATCTACATGAGACTCCACCTTCAGGGAACTATGCACTGTTATTCCTAGATCTCTCTGTTCCACTGCATTCCTCAATGCCCTACCATTTACCCTGTATGTTCTATTTGGATTATTCCTGCCAAAATGTAGAACCTCACACTTCTCAGCATTAAACTCCATCTGCCAACATTCAGCCCATTCTTCTAACCGGCATAAATCTCCCTGCAAGCTTTGAAAACCCACCTCATTATCCACAACACCTCCTACCTTAGTATCATCAGCATACTTACTAATCCAATTTACCACCCCATCATCCAGATCATTTATGTATATTACAAACAACATTGGGCCCAAAACAGATCCCCGAGGCACCCCGCTAGTCACCGGCCTCCATCCCGATAAACAATTATCCACCACTACTCTCTGGCATCTCCCATCTAGCCACTGTTGAATCCATTTTATTACTCCAGCATTAATACCTAACGACTGAACCTTCTTAACTAACCTTCCATGTGGAACTTTGTCAAAGGCCTTGCTGAAGTCCATATAGACTACATCCACTGCCTTACCCTCGTCAACATTCCTCGTAACTACTTCAAAAAATTCAATAAGGTTTGTCAAACATGACCTTCCACGCACAAATCCATGCTGGCTACTCCTAATCAGATCCTGTCTATCCAGATAATTATAAATACTATCTCTAAGAATACTTTCCATTAATTTACCCACCACTGATGTCAAACTGACAGGTCTATAATTGCCAGGCTTACTTCTAGAACCCTTTTTAAACAATGGAACCACATGAGCAATACGCCAATCCTCCGGCACAATCCCTGTTTCTAATGACATCTGAAAGATCTCCGTCAGAGCTCCTGCTATCTCTACACAAACTTCCCTCAAGGTCCTGGGGAATATCCGGTCAGGACCCGGAGATTTATCCACTTTTAAATTTCTTAAAAGCGCCAGTACTTCCACCTCTTTAATTGTCATAGGTTCCATAACTTCCTTACTTGTTTCCCACACCTTACACCATTCAATATCCTTCTCCTTAGTGAATACCGAAGAGAAGAAATCGTTCAAAATCTCTCCCATCTCCCTCGGCTCCACACATAGCTGACCACCCTGATTCTCTAAGGGACCAATTTTATCCCTCACTATCCTCTTGCTTTTAATATAACTGTAGAAGCCTTTCGGATTTACTTCCACCTTATTTGCCAAACCAAACTCGTAACTTCTTTTAGCTTTTCTAATCTCTTTCTTAAGTTTCCTTTTACATTCTTTATATTCCTCGAGTACTCATGTATTAAATGGTCTGAACCGAATGGCACATAGTAATAGGCTTCCACTGTGACTAGATACTCGTTGCAGTAATATATCAATGGGTCGTAGGTTATGGAGTTAAATTCATTAGATGGACAGTGAAGGGCAGTAGGGATCAATATTGAGGTGCGGGGTGATTACCTTCCATGGATGAGTAGGGCTAGTGTATTCAGAAAGAGTGACGGGGTTCTCGAGAATACTGATGTGGAGCCAAAATAGAAGTTCAAGCATTAGTGAAGGTGGTGATGCGCATTGATAATCTATTGTTCAATACATTCTGAATACCTGTCTTCACTGACGGGAAATGGCATTACACAATAATAACTAATGTTGCTCTGAGGGGAATATCTCAACGACTCTGCTCCCGATCAGTGGGGAATGTGATTACAGCGGATCTGACGCAGAAGGGTTTCACCACGAAGTTGCCGGACGCGGAACATTTCGGATAACAGCGGAGAGTCTGTCATTCTATGCTTGAAGCGGGGGAGGGAAAGGAGCTTCACGGAGAAGTTTAAAATTATTAGCAGCATACAGGTGTTCAGTAGTGCGGAACATTTCTCCATAACAGGCGCATAGGTTCAGTGTAAGTGTAAGCTTTAGCCTACGTTTGCGTAAGGTGTTGACTTGCTTCATTTCCCTGTGATGTACGGAAATGACTCGGCAATTTAGTTGCAGACCTGCCGACCGAGGCTACTGCACTTTCAGTTTTCACAGTCATACAGTCATATCTCCGCTACATGAGAGAGAGAGAGAGAGAGAGAGAGAGAGAGAGAGAGAGAGAGAGAGAGAGAGAGAGAGAGAGAGAGGAGAGAGAGAGAGAGAGAGAGGAGAGAGAGAGAGAGAGAGAGAAAGCAAACGAATGCAATTGGTTATTTTGTCGAATACATGTGCACGGTCACGTGGTAGATCCTGAGTTCCCTGTTTCTTCGCGCTTTAACTCTTATTCCACTGGATATTCGGACTTTCTTCTCTGCCCGCGGCCTTCTGCACTGCCACTGTGAGGGAGAACGTAAATGAGAGGAAGGGCATCTCACCATCCGACTGGGCGCCTGGCAACGAGCTGTGATTTTTTCCTTAGGGGACTGCCGCCTCGCTATCCCGCTGGGATAAAAACCTAAAAAACGGCCGGTATTTCGCGATCTTCAGAGACATTAAAACTCTATGCTCTCACTTATCTTTCAGAGTCCCGCAATGTCCATGTTAGAATTTGTAACACTGGCAGTCTTGACCCAGTTCTGAGCGTGTGTGTTGAATAGTTTCAATTTTGACGCACCTGTTTCACTGGGTGACTGACCTATGTAATTTTATTTGGCCTTTCTAGCTCACACTAGTTCAAACCAACTCAACAGGATTGAAAGCCTGCCATTTTTCATATCTGCAAATGATATCAGGTTTAGCAGAGCATCAGGGGAAAAATCTCCTTGTCCCCAATAGCAGTCGTTCAGATTAGGCCATCGCTGTAAGAACGTAGGCCATTCCTGGGACCCGCGTGGCAAGAACAAACATCTGTTTCAAACCCAGGAAGTAAAGCAAAGGAATGCAACCCCTCTAACCTGCATCTTCTTAGCAAATATAACGGCCGGAGAACAAGATTAACTACCTTCGGGATGAAATGGCGTATTGGAAAGAAATGACGAATTATAGCACCTTCCACCCGAAGGTGGAACCACCCCATCGAGAACGGACGGTAAGCACCTCGCCCAGACTGAGTACCTGCCCGAGCACTAATGACCCGAGCTGATCAATTGTCTCGGGCTTTCAGCGATATTTCTAACATATCGCGTAGACCGTCTGAGGCAAGCACCTGGTTCAAGTAGGCTTTCATTATGCCGGTGCCCGAGTAGAATGTAGTCATCTGCCTCAAGGACTATCGGCCAGTCGCACTTACATCCAGGAGGATGAAATGCTTTGACGATTAAGCATATCAACTCTTGCCTGAGAAGCGACTGAAGTGCGCTCCAGCTGACAGACGACTGGTCCAAAGCAGAGGCAATTTCTCTCGCTCTTCACTTAACCCTGGAACGGCTGGACGGCGAGGACGCACATATCAGGCTGTACTTAATCGATTACAGCTCAGCATCCAATACTGTCATCCAACAGCTCGAAGCAATAAGCGTAGGACGTTAACCTCATACCTCGAGTTGGATCACCGAGTTCCTGAGCTGCAGCCCCCAGTCAGTTCAGATCCGTAAAAACATCTCCTCCGGAATTTCCATCAGCACAGGTGCGCCGCAAGGTTGTGTGCTTCGGCCTGACTCTACTCTTTTTATATTGATGACTGAGACTAAGCACAGCTTCAATTCTATATTTAATTTTACTGAATACACAATTGGCATTGACCGAATCATAGGCCTTGAAAATTCAGCATACAGGAGAATGATTGAAAATCTGTCGGAGTAGTTCCACAACAGTGACTCTCACTCAATGTCAGCAAGAAGGTGGAGCTGATTCGTGACGTCAGAAAGAGGAAACCGGAGATCCATGAGCTAGTTTTCCTCGGAGGAACAGAGCTGGAGAGGGTCATCAGATTGAATGTCCTGCTATAATTTATTAGAATCTCTCCTGTGTCCAGCACGTAAATGCTTTTTAGAGGAAAGAATGTCTGCACCTCCACTTCCTCGGAAGTTATCGAAGAATCACTATGACAACTAAAACTTTGTCAAACTTCCACAGATACGTGCTGCACAGTGCACTGACTCCTTGAACATAATATTCTGCAGCATAGAGGGTATGGCGCAGTCCATCGTGGGTAAAGCCTTCCCCATCATTGAGCAAATCTACATGGATCGCTATCGCAGGAAAGCAGCGTCCATCAGGAAGGAACCACCCCATCGAGACATTCACTCTTTTGGTTGTCCCCCATCACGAAGAAGGTACGTAAGCCTCTGGAATCTCGCCAACAGGTCAGCAACAGTGATTACACCTATCAACCATCAGGAAGAAGGTACAGAACCCTCAGGACCCTCGCCAACAGATTAGGGACAGTGATTACCACTATCAACCATCACAAAGAAAGTACAAGTTCCTCAGGACCCTCGCCAACAGGTCAGGGGCAATGATTACCCATATCAATCATCTGGAAGGGCACAGGATCAATGGGCCATACGATAACAGGTCAGGGACAGTGATTACCCCTATCAACCACCAGGCCATGAACTAGAGGCAATATCTTCAGTCAACGTCCCTCAACCCATCACTGAATTGTTCCTAGAAACTATGCATTACCTTTCAAGGACTCATATGTGATATCTAATTCATATTTATTGTAATATTTACCCACAGCTCAAAATGTGAGGTGCGGACACAAACGAGCACTTTCATTTCTCAACTGCTAGGAACTTTTGGACTATTCTCGTGTTCACTGTTGTGACATTCTGAAGATTTACAGGAGTTTTGCTGTGTTGGCATAATTGTTTAGTTCTATTGTGTAGTGACCTTGGGATGACATCAATTGTAGATATTACTGTTGGGAAAATGTATGCACTGTTCCGTTACATAGTCTTTCATTATTCTCTTTCAATTTGACATACCTCTGGTATTTTGTCTTACTGATTTCTCTATGCTCTTTGTATTTGGAATGGCTGCATCTGTTAAGCACGTTGGTTTTGTTTGTTTATCCTGTAATGTTATATCCCGAAGGCTGGTATAGCCTCAACCTGTCTTTAATAACGGATCGTTCGTAATAATATTTGTGGGACTCTGACACTAAAAGTGGATCACGCTTGTATTTATAGTAAGGCAGTGTCTTTTATGAGTTTATATTTAGTTGTCCATCCCAATAGTTTGATGTTGGTCCGTTGATTATGCCTTTGTAAACAGTCAGATTGAGTTAAACTGCTGTAGGATCCTGTCATGTGTTGAAGTGTTCTTGGTTTCCTTTGGCATTTTCTGCATTTATCACCTTGCGTTTATTGGTCTTTAATTATTTATATTTGATAATACTTTTCCCTAAACCACCTGGATCCGGATTGCAACAAGGAGCCTCTCTCTTTCATGGAAGAGGTCTAAAATTTGAGCAATGCGTTCGACGCTTTCCTGCCGGCATCCAGGCTGCTCCGATCGCGGTGAGTCCTCCATGGACTGTTTTATTTTGCTATTGGTTAAATTCTACTCATGTGGTAGTATTTTCTACATTTTCTTGGGCTGTGCTATCACTTAGGTTTAGCGGTGTGTACTGTTTTTCAATCAGAAATGCACATCCTCTCGCGGAGCACTGCATCCAGATTTCATTGATAACATTAGAGGTTTTAGCGAACTGATGCGATTTGTTTCTGCCTCATTCTCCTCTGTCCGAGGTTACGGCTGTCAACGCTGCGCGGTATGTTATTGGGTGCCGATAACAGTCAGTATAATTTTGTTTGTAAGCTCAGCTTCGTCATCAGCACTCTGCGGAGGCTCCACATGCGTGATGTTACAATTGCTGGATGGTTGTGCAACAATTGTTGAAGTGAGTCTATTTTCATCAGTCCTGCGGGGGTTCGGTTGGCATCTTCAATATTTTGTATAGCATTTCTTGTGTTCTTTAGATTGGTTTGCACCCCTTGTGAAACCTCATATTGTTTTTTGTTTCACTTGTCTATAGGGATCACATTATAGTTTTTTAAAAATTATCATCACGACTATTCGCTGACCTGCTATTCCTTGTCCATTTACTTGTAGGAAAGGATTTTATGCTGTATACTGCTGAGGAAGCTTGTCTTTGTGTGCTGTTATGTCAGTCTCAAGTACCGTTACTCCATAATATACGCACATTATAAATGTGTGTAATTAAAATGAAACTACGGAAACGACGGATAACCAACACACTTAAAACGACCATTTCATGCGTGTCTGTCTTTGTTGAACGACTTGTGTGTTCCCAGTTTTCAGTGGGCTGCTCCTCTGAGAAACACCTCCAGCCGTTGCATTCTGTGGTCTTTGAATGCTGTATCATTCCCGGGTGTTCCGATGACAAGCCGCCCATTCAGCAGTACACCACTATCGGTTCGCTGACTGTCACCCCCAGCGCCAGTTCCAGCATGTCCTGCCATGCCCCCTGTGCCCCTGTCCTATTGCTCTGTTCATTAGAGAAGTGCATGCTAAAGCACATTGGTAAAAGAAATGAAAGGGCTGTCTACTTCTAAATGGAGAGAAAATACAAAAAGAAACAGATGCACTGGGATTTGGGTGCCTTGTGTAGGATTCCCTAAAGATTATTTTGGTGGTTGAGTCTGTGATCAGTAAGGCAACTGCGAGGCTAGCATTCATTTCAAGGGGACTAATATAAAAGTCAAGATAGAAACATAGAAAATTTACAGCACGATACCGACCCTTCGGCCACAATGCTGTGCCGAACATGTACGTATTTTATAAATTACCTTGGGTTATACACAGCCCTCTATTTTTCTAAGCTCCATGTAGCTGTCCAGGAGTCTCTTAAAATACCCTGTCGTATCCGCCTCCACTACCTTCGCTGGCAGCCCATTCCACGCACTCTCCATTCTGTACGTAAAAAAAAGAGTCCTAACACCTCCTCTGTACCTACATCCAAAAACCTTCAAAATGTGCTCTCTCGTGCTAGCGCTTTCTGCCCTGGGAAAAAAAGCTTTTGACTTTCCACCCGATCAATGACTCTCATCATCTTATACACAGATGTAATGTTGAGATTTTATAAAACGTGAGTATTACTTTGAATATTGTGTGCAGTATTGGGCCCCTTATCTTAGAAAGGATGTGCTGAAACTAGGAGAGTTGAAAGGAGGTTCATGAAAATGCTTCCACGATTGAACGACTTGTCATATGAAGAGCGTTTGATGGCTCTGTGCCTGTATTGACAGGATTCAGAAGGATGAGGGGTGAACTCGTTGAAAGATATCGAATGTAGAAAGTCATTGATAAGGTGGATGTGGAGAGGATGTTTCCTTTGGCGGGAGTCCCCAAGGGCAGAGGAAACAACCTCAGAATAGAGGGACGTCCTTTCAGAAAGGAGGAGAAGGAATTTCTTCAGCCACAGAGTAGTGAGTCTGTGGAATTTCTTGTCGCAAGCAGTTGTGTGTGCCGTCTTTATGTATATTAAAGGTCGCGTGACAGATTCTTCATTGGTGATGGCATGAAGGCACACGGGAGTGGTGGTGAGTGACGGGAGGGGGAAGTCAGGAAATTGCGGCTGAGAGGAAAAATGGACGAGCCATGATGAAATGATGGAGCACACTCGATGGTCCAAATGGCCTAATTCTGCTCACATTTCGTACTATTACACGATTACATAACCATATTCCCATTTCTAAAGTGTATGTTTATTGAATGTTATACCTACAGTCACGCTTTCTCTTTAGACGCCCCTTATCTTGAGAATAGATGGTGACCAAACACAAAATGAAGTTTTATTTCCCACCTGACCTTCATATCCGCAGAGCATTCTCCAATCTGCCAATGGGTATCGATTTTAATATTATTTGTATTATTTTCTCAGCCCAAGCCTGTGAAACATGAGGTACGGGAATAGTAAAGCACAGTCATTTCTCAATTGCTGGGCACTTTCAGAGTATTCTGTTGGTGGTGACTATTGAAGCTTTACAGAGATTTACATAGATATTGCTCTGGAGGTCGAATTACTGAATGCTGCTGTGAGGTGAAAGTGGGATTATACAAGTCGTGGATATTGCCGTTGGAGCAATGTTCACCCTATTCATAGTCCACAGACATTCAGTTTCCGCTTCATTCAGCATACTCCTGGTGTTTGTTACTTATGATTTATGTACGTTATGTGCATTTAGAATGACTACATCTTTCAAATAAGTTGTTCTTGCTGTTCCTGCTTGTTGATCCAGTGTTTTCTGGCCATTTTATTATGGATTGTCCTGTCTGTAATTACAGATCGGTTGAAATATAATATAATATAATAACACTGACGCTAGAACTGGATCAAGGTTTTGCTGTTAGTAAGATGGGTTGTCTTTTTAAGAGATTGTATTTTAAAGAAGGATTTTGATAAATGATTGTGTCTGTTTAAGTAATCGGATTGTTACATTGCTGCATGATCCTGTAGTCTGTTAGATTGTTTTAGGTTTATCTTGGCATTTTTTCTGCATTTTTCACGCGAAATTTGGTGATATTTTGGTGATCCCATCTGTTTCTGGCAAGAGGTTTCCAAATCTGAGTCGCGTTCTTATCAATACCTAGTCTGCTCTCATCGTGGCGCTCTCTTCCTTGTAGGGTTACGGTTTTCAACTGCTTATCATTTTTTTTCTTCTTCTATGGTGCTCATTTCGTCATTTTTCTGAGTTGTGCTTTCATTTAGGTATAGTGGTGTGTATCTCTTATCTGAATTCCATATGCTCGCCTGCAGTGAGGAATCCTGTTTCTGTTGATGAAAATATATGCTTTGACGTTTCCTGTGACTGCTGTGTTTTTTTTTTAATGTCTGCTACTCTCTTGTCCATTTTGTCCCAGGTAGTGTTAATCTGTGATGCACGAGTGTCCATAGTGTTTTATAAAATTTGTAATTTCAGTTCCTACTTATCTTTGTACGGTTTCCAGATCCGTTTCGGACCGAGATATTATGCCAAAGGAATACCTTAATATCGGTTTAGCGGAAGTGTTTATTGTCTTTGTTATCTTTCTACAGTTGAGCTCTGTTCAGTAGGTTTTCTTAAGCCTTGAAGTAAATTCTGTCAGACGAAGTAAATTCTGTCAGACGTTTTTCCTTTATCGCAGTATGATATATTTACTTTGCTTTCTGATATCGGAAATATTTATCCATCGGTTGTATTGTATACAGCTGCTCTGTTCTGTATTCTGTTCGCTCCATTGCACCTGCCCTTATATTTAATGGTCTGTATTATCCAGTCCAAAATCCGTGTTCATATCTTTCGTAAACAGTGCATATAACTTCCAATCATGCATGTTTAAAGGGTGTGTTAATCTATAGCTCATTTCGTTGTTTCTGATTTGATACAAAATCTAAGTCCGATTTAGTAAACTACAGAGCGGATTTAAAGCTGTACAGAACCACACTGGACTTAACAACATGAATGATTTTTGCTTTCCGCTTTCCCCCTTCTCCGTCTCCCCTCCCTCTCCCTCTCCCTCTCCCTCTCCCTCTCTCTCTCTCTCTCTCTCTCTCTCTCTCTCTCTCTCTCTCTCTCTCTCTCTCTCTCTCTCTCTCTCTCTCTCTCTCTCTCTCTCTCTCTCTCTCTCTCTCTCTCTCTCTCTCTCTCTCTCTCTCTCTCTCGCTCCCTCTCTCTCGTCCACTCTCTACCCGCTGTATCTCTCCCCCTTTCCTTTTACCATCTCAGACACACCGGGGAAGGCAGTCCACATTTCAGCGCTTTCCGTCCCTTGTCCCTCCGGTGTGGCTAATCCCGCCCGAAGCAATCCTTGCTCTACACTCCTCACCACCACAGAAGGAGGTCATTCGGGAATGAATGCTCGCTGACTATCACTCACCCTTTGTCATCTCCGGCTGCCCGGCCTGCTGAGTCGATTGAGGACCAACCTCCGATGCACACTCCCGGTATTGTTCTGGACTTGTTAACATTCAGCTGCCCACTTCTTGCCCTCGATACACTTTGGACCCTCTCCTCCCTACTGCCCCCTACAGTTCTGCCAGCTGTTCCACGAAGGACTGCTTCGATCCCACGGATCTCATCGATTATTTTACTCTTTCGAGAGGCGTTCCTCTCCCTCCGTAGTCGACTGTCGCAACCAGGGTACAGGGTGAGGAAAGGAGAAGGCGCTGCCTGAAAGGAGGTTGGTAGGCAGAGACACCTTCCCCATATTCCCTTCCATTTTGCCCTCCCAACTCTCCCTTCTCTCTCCCGTCATTCTCTTACCTCCTCCCACTGCGCTCACCTCTCTCCCTCCTCTCTCCCTTCCTTGGCCCCGCACTGGTCTTCCTTCTTCATGTGTCTCACTCCCATTCCCTGCCGCGTCCTGTACTGAACCCGAGTGAATACAGACATATCTGAACACCGCCGTTTCCCAGAGCGGGTTTCCCGGACTGTGTCCACAGTGGGAGTATTGTCGTACCTGGGAAGTGCGAACAGGTTCGGCTCCCATCCGCTGGTGGCTGGCAGGGGGAGAGTGAAGGGAGAGTCGTGACAGTGGCAGGGGAGAGACGAAGGGGGGAGAGGGCAGTGAGATTTCCGGAGAGCGTGACACAGGAGAGATGGGAAGAGAATCAGATGGTGAGGGTCATTGGTAATACATGCCGCTTTCTTCAGGTACAGATCCTTGAACATATCCTTAATGATGGAGAGGGTTGTACCGGTAATAGAGATGTCTGAGTCTACAGCCGTATACAGCGTCTGTCGATCCTGTGAATTGGAGACTCCATACGGGAAGGTAATGCAGCCAGTTAGAATGCTCACCGCCGGTCATCTGTCAAAATCTACTACTGTAATGAGCTCGCCAGACCTGTGCGAGGAGCAGGAGCGCGTTCTGCTCTGAGGTTTCGAGAACACCTTAATTGGTTAATTGTGGAGTAACTATAAATAATAGTTCATAGTTTAACCCTGTTAATTTTATTTTTTTTAGGCTCTGGGATTCCAGGTCAGCCGTACTATTTAAGGGACGTTCCTTCGCGCTCAGCGCGCGGTGCTATTTTGGGGAATGTTTCATCTCCCGGTGTCGCTAAGTTCAGCCACCGACAAATGCTGGTGGCCGTCTCTGCATAGGAGTCTGTCGTTCCTCCGCACTTAGATCCAGTCATTGCCAGCGTACTCCGTGACAGAAGGGACCCTCGATATAATCGGCTCAGTGGGGGTTGGGTAGTGGCTTGGACAACAGTCGGCTGGAGACGAGGATGCCACCTGTTCCCAGGTCTGCGTTCCGAGCTTCACGGTCTATGTTCAAGGCTCTTTGCCAAGGTATTGGCCCTTCATCCTTGAAGTCATTTATCTACACTGGGCACCTTGTACGATAGGGACGGCACCCTGAGCCATCTTCCCTCCTGTCCTCTCCTACACCCCGCCGAAAAGACCCCGACCCACACCAGTGTCCGTCACAAAAACCTCTCCGACCAGCGTTCTCTAAGAACCTGCTACTAATTCCACCATCCTGGTCGGCTGACACAACATTCGCAAGTTGAACAGCATAACCTCTCAACTTCAGCTCAAATGCAAACAGGCTGAAAGCAGAACATTCTCGTAGAACGGCTAAAATGAAATACCGACAGCAAAACATTAAAAATCTTACCCAGGTGTTACATATACGAATAACAATAGGTGTAATACTTGGTGAAATTCTCCTCGAAACATTGCCGGGACTGCCAAAGTGCCAACAATTTAGATTGGGCAAAATGCGCTATATGCCTCTAGAAACGCTCTGAATTAGGACGAAGATGGAACCGGAAGTCAAATGTTCGTACTCGATCACGTGTCAGGGAATGGGACTGTACAAGTGGCTGATGTGTCAGTCTGTGGATAAATAGTTTGGGATCAATGGCCATCACTTCACCCGTTTACAGGTTGTTCGAGAGAAAAGATAGAAAAGACATTCCATTCAAAGATCAAACTGTGCGGACAATAATGTCGGTGGAATAAGGAAAACACTTGTGTGTGTTATATTAGTAAAGAACGCTAAACAAGTATGGAGATATTTAAGCAGAGGGAATCTCCATATTGGAGTCACGGGCCGTGCAGGCAATGATAGGCCGACTCTTTTGGCAATGGTCATTAACAAATAAACAGGCAATTTAGGGAGAAATGTCCAGGTTTAGGCAGCTGGGAATAAATCCGTTTCATCTGGATTATAAGGGTGATACAGTACATTAGTGTGGTAGAAGCTGGCAATGAAATGCTCCTTGTAGTAACGATAAAAGAGAAACCTGAATAATTGTGTTCGCAGTATTGCGCAAGATTCTTACTCTGACAGGGGCGCTCAGTGTGAATGCTGCCCGTTCTGCATGTGTCCGCAATATTTCCGCTAGGTTCTCCGTCACCGACAAGCAAACTGATCGATGAGTGTTTACCTTGGATCGTGGGACTCATTATCGAAACGGGTGTGGCGGTTACGAGAGAGGGGAGTGTGGTGTAAAAAGAAACATAAAATGGAAAAATAAACGTTACGGTGAGTTTAAAATTTGGTAAGCGGTTGAGTTCACGCGTTGCGACGAACCTGTTCCCGTATGTGTCTCTCCCGGACAAAAGCCAGCCTGTTCTCCCCGAGCCAACGTGAATCAATGACCCGAGGTTCTGTCGTGCCAACTTGGAAAACACCACCACCTCCTCTGAGAAAACATAGATATTTTGTTTATTAATAAATTGAATAACTGATATGAACGGATATACGGCAGCCGGGATGAACTGTTCTCTGAACTTGGACTGAGTTACCCCCGTAAATAAAAGTGTTTGTGCAGCAAATTAACTTCACCAGCATATCTCTGGAGTGTCCAAATATGATCTCAGTCTCGTTGTATTCTTCTTGATTCATTCCGGCAATGATGTAATAAAGGAATTCGGCAACATTCACCGACCACAGGATGATGAAGCTTCCGGAGTTGGAGAGAAGTAAGATCACAGACCTCCTTCTTCTCTCCATCTCCGGGTCACTGGATTTCTACGCCTTGCTCTGACCCCTCAGCCCCTTACGGACGCAACTAGTCACTGAGATGTGTCTGACTGTCAGAGCGTTGAGTAGCAATATTAAAACAAACGGGAGTAATGGCGTTAGAACGGTAGTAAGACAGTCATATCCCACCCACCCGGGATCCGTATAGGTGACGGGCTTCTGAATACAATCCCGAGGTATATTGTCAATCACTTTTGCAGGATGTTATGTAAAGAAACTGGGCACATTTTTAAAACAGAGCAGAACGCCGGTTGTTGCCAGAACAACAGCCGCAGTTTTCCCGGTGCAATACTTTGCTTTTCGCTTCTGGCAACAGATGGCGACAAACCGATCAAATGTAAAAGTGACGGTGAACCAGACAGAACAGTCTGTGGCTGAAAATTCCAGAACAGTGATTAGACTGCATAGTGGGTGATAACCAGGAAAGGCCCGGGAAATAATAATAACTGATCCGCCACAATATGACCCGAAAGATAATGATTAGTAGATCCGCCATCGCCATGGCCACCAGGTAGCGAGTGGTGCAGGTGGACAGGCCGCACTTTCCCCGGGACAGGATCACAATCGCCACTAAATTCACTGTCTCGCCACTCCGTGAGTCTCCGGACAGAGATAAGCTGGAAATTCAGAACAATCAAACTTTGCAGGCAACAATTTCAGTAAGTTTAAAACGTGTAAATCGGGAGTCGCAGACGTCACACGCGTGCATGTGGGGTGAACGTGCACGGTACTCGGTACTGACAGAGGAATAGTATTGTGGAAAGAGGCATTATCAAAAGGACGTCGAGTGCGATTTGGGGAGATCTTTCTAAATTTTCAACCATTAGGTTTTCTGCTGACGGTCAAGTCCTGGAAAACAGATATATCGATTGCCGCGTTTCCCTCACCCAGGTTCTGTCAGTCTCCCCATACATCGCCGACCTGCTCCCTCCGCCTCTGAACAACGTTCTCAGCAAACTCATTCTCACCGTGCACATGGCATCGTTCACTCCACGACTTCCGTTCGTCACCCGCACAGAGGAGACCCGCTTAGCTCGCCACTTTTACATTCTGCAACTACTCCTCACCGGGTTTTATTTTTACAATGTGTCAAGCCATCCGATCAGAAAGTCATCTCTCGCATTGAAAGATTCTGCCTGAGGCAGATATATTCTGATAAGCGGGAATATTGACGGAAACCCAGTTACCTTATTGAATATTTACGCACCCTCAGGAAGTGATATTAGTTTCTTTCATAAAATTACTAATATTATGGTAACCGCATAACCATATAACCATATAACAATTACAGCATGGAAACAGGCCATCTCGGACCTTCTAGTCCGTGCCGAACGCTTACTCTCACCTAATCCCACTGACCCGCACTCAGCCCATAACCCTCCATTCCTTTCCTGACCATAAACCTCCATGTACCTATCCAATTTTACTTTAAATGACAATACCGAGCCTGCCTCTACCACTTCTACTGGAAGCTCGTTCCACACAGCTACCACTCTGAGTAAAGAAATTCCCCTCGTGTTACCACTAAACATTTGCTCCCTAACTCTAAACTCATCTCCACTTGTTTGAATCTCCCTTACTCTCAATGGAAAAAAGTCTATCGAGGTAAACTCTATCTATCCCTCACATAATTTTAAATACCTCTATCAAGTACCCCCTCAACTTTCTACGCTCCAAAGAATAAAGACCGAAGTTGTTCAACCTTTCTCTGTAAATTAGGTGTCGAAACCCAGGTAACATTCTAGTAAATCTTCTCTGTTCTCTCTCTATTTTGTTGACATCTTTACGGAAAGATAAGGGAAAATAACGGAAAGAGAAGGTCTCTTGATATGGGGGGGGGGGGGGGACTTAAATTTACAATTACAACCAAAGTTAGACTCTTCCAATAGAAACACTTATGTAACAGTCCTTACATAAGAAAGTTAGCACTCTTTTTGAGGATGTTGGTCTAATTGATATATGGAGGGAACTTTCCGCGACAGAAGTGATAACACTCATTATTCTGCCCATTCCGTATATAGAAGAACAGACTATTTCATAACATCTGGAAAAGATAAAGACAAAATAATCACCTGTGGAAATTGGACAATAGATGTAAGTGACCATTCACCTTTATATTTATCTGTTGATTTTGACCTACAATCAAAGAATAATATATGGAAACTAAATTCAAGTCTACTCAATGATCCCTATTTTATGGAACAAATTAAAAAAGAAATTGGTCTTTACTTAGAATTCAATGATAATGGAAAGGTTTCACCTCCCATTCTATGCAATACTCTGAAGGCTGTCTTGAGGGAAATTTATAGAGATATCTTCAAACAAGAAAAATAAGGAATAAAACATTAGATGAATTACAGAATAAGTTGAAGGAACTAGAAAAAAGCACACACAAATTGAGTTTGGTACAGGATACAGAAGAGGAAATTTTAAAAAAAGAATTAAATTAATTGTTTGTCTACATAGGAAATTAGAACAAAAATTAATGTTTCTGAAACAGAGACACTGTGAAAGTGGATCTAAATCAAAGAAAATACTGGCGTGCAAACTGAAAAAAAGAAAGATAGTAGAAAATACAATTCATAGAATTAGGGATCCAAGAAAAAAAAGTAATAAAAAATAAGGTAAGTGAAATTCAAGCAAGAAGCTTTTGAAATGTTTTTAAAAAGTCTATATTTGTTCCAGGGGGAAGCATAGCCCAAATTGACACCTTCCTGAATTCTTTGAGCAAAGAGCAAAATAGAACGATGACTGCTGACATAACTGAAGCTGAACTAAAAACTGCAATTAGTAGGCTTAAATTAAACAAGTCACCAGGATCAGATGGGTATACGGCTGAATGGTATAAAGAATTTAGAAGTGTGTTAATCCCTGCTTTATTCCCCACACTGAACTGGGCTCTTAGAAAGGCGCAAATTCCACCCAGTTGGAAGGAGGCGATAATCTCAGCTATACCGAAAGAAGGCAAGGATAAAATGGAATGTGGGTCATTTAGACCAATATCCGTTCTCAATGTGGATTATAGAATATTTACCTCCATCATGGCCAAACGATTAGAAGAGTTTCTACCCACACTGACAGGTTTTATACAACAACGCCAAACACAAGACAATATACGGACACTTCACATTATGGATCATATAAAAAAATGAAATTGAAGCAATAGTGATAAGCGTGGACGCTGAAAAGGCATTTCATTCGGTTAATTGGAATTTACTTTACAGAGTTTTACATAGGTTTGGTCTACATGACGCAATTATTAAAACTATACAGGCACTATACGACAATTCTACTGCTAGCATTAAAATCAATGGATATTTATCTAATAGTTTTACCTCAGAAAGGGGCATAAGACAGTGTTGTGCATGGTCACCGCTGCTGTTCACATTACATCTGGAACCATTAGCTCAATACATCAGACGAAATGAAGATGTCAGGGGAATTACTATTAAAGGGACAGAGCATAAACTGGCCTGCTACGCGGATGACTGTTTGATCTATCTCGGGCAACCAACATACTCTTTACCTAAATTGATGCAATCCTCTGAAAAATATGGCCAATTATTAAGATGCAAGATCAACATAGATAAAACCCAGCTACTTTCATATAACTATAGCCCACCAGGAGAAATTGAAAGTAGATATCCTTGGGCATGGCAAACAGAGTCTGTCAAATATTTGGGCATCAATATGCCCATTATCGGGAATACACAATGCCCTACAAGACATCTTTAAATGTGAAATACCCTTAAACAGTAAGACGATATATTTTGAGTATATACCTCAAGAATAGTTGAGAAGAGATAAATATTTAATGAATATACTGCTGGTGGCTGATAAAAAAGACCCTTACCAGGAAATGGTTATCACAGGAGAGCCCAACTTTAAATGTATGGATGGAAATTACAATGGACATTTACAACATGGAGAAGGTAACAGCATCTGTTAATCATATGTTGGAATAATTTGATTCATACTGGGAAAATGGTTTAACTGCACATCACCTCATAGGCTTGATTTTATTCTCACAAGTCAATGAATATTTTGTAAAAAAAAAGAGATCACTCTCTACATTGTACATAGTTTTCTTATTTCGATTGTTCTTTCTTTCCTCTCCTTTCTATAAGTGTATACCTCAGATAAATATTATGTGGAGATTTATGACAAATATGATTATATGATATATATGTACAATGTCTGAAATACATCTTATGGAAATGTTTGTTTGATGATGAACTTGAATAAAAAATAAATTGCAAAAAAAAATTGTGCCTGGTTCGCTGATCTTTTTAACTACTTTGTACGTTAGTGCTGAAATCATCAAAGAGAATATAGGTCCGTCAAAACATCTGTCTCTTTCGGATTACCTCCAAGTTACTGCGGCCTGATTCTGAATGCTTCGATGCCTACTATTCTAGAGTGGAGTTTCGCTTGAACGTTACCCCGTCTGACCTCCAATAGACACCACTGTCTATTTAAGTTTGGCTCTTAACTCCCTCTGCACTTCACGGAACAAGATACGGAAACAAACCTTGCTACATTAAATCGCACACAGACGCTTATTGGAATCTCCGAAACTCCCGATGGTTCGTCGTCCAACACATAACTAATGACTACCGATCTCCCCTGAATCACAGTAGAGTACATCGTTTCCTTCAACGTTGCAACAATTTCTTAAAACATGATGCCGCACCTTTCCATCTGAATTTAAAGCATGCTGCACTATGGACGCGGAATAACTCCATTGCCCGGCGCATTGGATTATTGGAGGGTTTTTTTTCTGATAGCAGCTTAGCACATCTAATTGAAAACTATTTGCTATATAGCCATGAAATGAATCCGTGTGTCCGATCATTCGCTGTGCATCTGTTTCAACTGCCGGCTTATTTCCCGCCAAGATCATGTAATAAATTTCAAGGGACATCGAACGAACTGAGAATTTTCTCACAATGTCGACGCCGCACTCACTGATACACCGGCATCACAAACCAATCGGTGATTGAACGACTCCAAACACCGCGCACAGAGCAGCAAATGTTAGCTCCCCTATGTTCATACCAGGAACAGCAATCAGGGCAATAATCAAGAAATATATCTTCCTCACACGGTAAAATGTTTCAAGCATGCGGTGTGAGAGTCAGCCTGTCTTCCAGCCGCGCGCGATCTCGCTGAAGAAACTCTGAGCTGATGAATTTCCTCGGTCATTCATTTATACTCGCTCCAGCACGCTGAATATTCAATAATACGCAAGGTTGACGTGTCTTCCAACAGCTGGTCTAAAAATACACATGATGTAATTCAAGTAAAATCCCAATTGTGATGAGGTGTGGATAGCTTGATAAGGATTTGCAAAATCTCAAAACGAAAAAAAAGACGATTCGGGATGTCAGTGAATGTTATTGTAAAACACTCTTAGGCTCTCCTGTCGGTTTCATGGTCGCTTTTATTGATTTTGTCCATTCCTCAGCTCTGTAGACTTTGTCTGATGGTCTAATGATATACTGTCATTGGGCTGCTGTCTATCTCTCTGGAAATGGTCTTTGTTATATATCATAGCAATAACAATATCAAAAATAATATTCTGATGGTACGTTCCGTGAATATAGTAACGAGTCATAGACTTTTATAGCATCAGGCTCACGACGATACTGAGCGCATGTAAACTTTTAATGAAATTAAATATCATCTTGTCCAGAACTTCAACCCCATTCGCAAAAGCAGAATTCCCGGTGACCAGCCATTTCAAGTCCTATTTCCAATCCCGCTTCGACGTGTCGGCTGGAGATCCCCTTATCCCAGCCTTCTTACTCCGGCATCTTCCGCCGTGTCCCAGGGCAGTTGAAGGGTCGCAGCCTGAAATCTCAAGTGTTTATCCATTTCTATAGATGTTGCCCGACCTGCTGAGTTCCTCCCGCATTTTATACGTCCATCAAATTGACGATGTCCCTCACATGGTAAACCAACTCCCATCAAAGTTCGCGCCGGTATGAAGCACAGTAACTCAGTCACCGCCCATATGACCTTCGAATTGGTGCTAAAGTAGAAATGTCGACAGGGTGTGCGGGTGAGTGGCGGGGCAGCACAGGGCTGCCAGTGACGATGGTCTCCTCATGTGCTAAGACGAGTCTACTCAGAGCGTGGAGAAGAAACGCCATAAATTCCTTCTGGTGCCCTCACCTGATTGTACGAATATCGATTTCTCCTCCCGGTGATCAAAATTCCCAGCCGCCCCGCCCCCCATCCTATTCCACACTCTTTCATTTTACTTCTTCTCACCCGCCGCATCGAACACTCTCCTTTCCAGTCAGATTATTTCTTCTCCAGCACTTTCTCATTCACATGTCACCTGTCACTTTCCAGATCGCCTCTTTCCCCACCCGCCACATTTTAATTCAGGTGAACCCCCCCCCCCCCACACCACTTTCTTAATCCTGAAGAGGTGTCTCGGCCTGAAATGTCGACTGTTTTCCATAGATGCTACCTGACCTGCTGAGTTCCTCCAGCAGTTTGTGAGTGTTAATTTCATTTTAGGATTAAGAAAGAGGTTTGAGAGTATTTATTAGAAGGGTGCAATAAAGATTGACCAGATTGATATCTGTATCGGTGGGGGCATCATTTGAAGAAAGATCAACCATGATAGAACTTTCATTTGGAGGAACGAGGACTGAGAGGAGAACACATTGAAATGCACAACATCATTACCGGTTGCACCAGGGATTCCAGTCTCTGAAATGGGGGTGGACTGTCCGGGACTGAGATGAGGGGAAATGTCTTCACTCCGAGGGTGGTGAATGTCTGTAAATCCCCACCACAGAGGGCGGTGAAGACTCGGTGATTGTCCTTACATAAATCAGAGGCCGGCAGATGTGTGGAGACGGAAGGGATTGAGGAAATGAGGACCGGGCAGAACCATGTGGCTGAGATGGGAGAGCAGCCGCCATCTTGTTGAGGGGCTGAATGGCCACCTCTTGATGTTCCACTTGCTGACGTTTCTGTGTTGCTGTCCAGTGAAGCCGGAAGAATGTGACTAGAATACAGTGTTTATAAGCAAAGAAGTGAATTAAATGATACATTTCTGATTTGGGTGTAAATTGTATGTCAAAGTGTATGAGGATCACTGTGTGACACGACGGAGGAGGGATGCGAAGAAACGAAAGAGAAAATAAAAAAGTAATTACTGTAAATATGAAATAATATAAAAAATGCTGCAGGTGGGCCTGGCAGCGTGCGAGGGGCGAAGAGAGTCACCGGGTAAGGTGGGAGGCCGTAAACAGGTCACGTGATCCAGTTTCACGCTCCTATTTCACCGCAGATCTGCAGCATCTGCGGGTTTGTTTCTCGTCTTTAACTGCAGGTTAACTTATCGCTCGTTCAGACGAAGCAAGAAGATTCAGATCTGTCACTTCCTCTCATTGTGGGCGGGATTTTTTTCCTGATTCCTTTGCCAAAGTTCAGACAATATTTCCCAGTATATGACTGTATGTAGCACATTTACATAGTCGGGGAATTAAGGGTAATGGGGGAAAGGCACGTAGATAGAGCTGAGTTTAGAGACAGATCAACCATGATCTTATTGAATGACAGGGCAGGCTCGATGGGCCGGATGGCCTGCTCCTACTCCTATTTCTTATGTTCTTATGTTTATTATGTTCCATTTATCCGGGCTTCTCAAAAATGAGTGCAATACATTTAAACCTCCCTGCAGAAGATCTCAATCATCAACCCAGGCTGTCTAATATTTACATGCAAATAAAGTGGCCAAACGGTTTATTATTCATTTATTTAAATTTTGCACTGATTTAATTTAATTTAACACACACACACACACACACATACACACACACACACACACACACACACACACACACACACACACACACACACACACACACACACACACACACATACATAATATACCGCTGCCTTAAAGAGAACACATTCCATGACTTTTGCCGCTGATATTAAACCTGATTCTGAAATTGTCAGGGGAGTCCCGCCCACCGGTCACGTGATCGCATTTTACCTCAGGTCTGAAGCAGTTTCGGGTTTGTTTCCCAAGCCCGGCCCCCCATTGCTTCACTGAGGCGATGGACGGAACGGATCAGTACAGCAATGACTGCGGAATGAAGACATCAAGTTCACATCGGTGAGTATTGAGTCCGGTCCAAAGCAAGGAGGCCTGATGTTGGGCGGTGAGTCCCGTTAACTTACCCAAATGAGCAGACTCGCCTCGCTTCCCGGACAGAACCTGCTGGCGTCGGTCCGGGCTGTGGGACCTTCATAACGAACAGCCTGCGATGAGCCTCCGGTCAGTCCCTGTTGTTCTAGTCCTCGGGGGGTAGGGTGTCGAGGCGGTGTTGCCGGGACTAGACTCATCTTTCATCTGTCGCCCGTTCAGACGAGGCAGCGGGATCCAGATCTGTCACGTCCTCCCATTGTGGGTGGGCATATTTTTTTCACTCATATTTTTTCCACTGTTACGACCTGCCGAAGTGCAGCCGTTGTTTTCCGATGTATGAACCTGTTTGTGGGAGAACTGAGCCTCTTTCATTCATCTGTGTTTCTCAAAAAAATCAGTTAAGCCTTCCTCGCCGATGTTTCAAATCAGTTGCCCAGGTTGCTTACAATTTCCACACAGTTAAAATGGGGAAACATTTTTTTCCCCTATTTTATATTTTGCACGAGTTATTTAATGTAGCTATAACATAAACACGCTTCTTTTGGTTCCGTTTTGCTTTTCTATTATTATGTGTTATTTTGTACTGCTGCGGTGAAGACAACAACTCTTTATGACATTAGCGGTGATATTGAACCTGGTTCTGATATTGACATGGGAGACATGAGACATGCGAGCCCGTTTACCGCGGAGCTGCAGCGTCTGCGGGTTTGTTTCCGACCCCGCTGCAGCTCTGATGACGCGGGTTCATATTGCGCGTGCTCAGTCTTGATAGTCGGTGGTTTCCTTTCCGTTCGGTGTTGATGCGGATCGTCGGCGGGGAGCCAGGGGCAGATTGACTGTCTGCGGGGTAAGTTCCCATGTGTTAGTATTGTGGCCGGTCCCGAAAGGGAAGACTTACGTTTGTCAGAGAGTCGCGTTAACTCACTCGAACTGGCGGTTCCGGTCCGGGCTGCTGGACAAAACCTGCCGGGGTTGACTGGGTTGTGGGGCCTTCACACCGAGCCGGCTGAGATGAGCCTCCGCTGAAACCCTCTGCTCTAGTCCTAGGAGCGGGATGAGGCAGGGTTGCCGGAATTACTCCCATCTGTGGAGTTGTACCCGGCCCAGTAGCGGATCCAAACTTCACCTATATCGATGCCCGAGGTCGGCAACCTTCATCCTCACCGCGTTCTACAGACGTTGTATTGAGAGCATCCTGAGCAGCTGCACCACTGCCTGGTTCGGAAACTGCACCATTTTGGATCGCAAGACCCTGCAGCGTATAGTGAGGTCAGCTGAGAAGATCATCGGGGTCTGTGTTCCCGCCATCATGGATATTTACACTACACGCTGCATCCGGAAAGGAAACAGCATTATGAAGGACCCCGTACACCCTCATACAAACTCTTCTCCCTCCAGCCATCTGGCAAAAGGTATCGAAGCATGCGGGCTCTCACGACCAGACTATCTAACAGTTTCTTTCCCCAAGCTATCAGACTCCTCTATACCCAGAGCCTGGACTGACACCAACTCTACTGTGCCTATTGTCTTTATTGTACTGCTTATTATTTATTATACTGCCTGCACTGTTTTGTGCACTTCATGCAGTCCTGTGTAGGTCTGTAGTCTAGTGTAGTTTTTATGTTGTTTTACGTAGTTTCAGTGTAGTTTTGTATTGTTTTCATGTAGCACCCTGGTCCTGAAAAAAAAAAACGTTATATTGTTTTTATTGTGTACTGTACCAGCAGCTACGGTCGAAATGACAATAAAAAGTGACTTATAACCATATAACATATAACAATCACAGCACGGAAACAGGCCATTCCGGCCCTCCTAGTCCGTGCCGAACTCTTAATCTCACCTAGTCCCACCTACCCGCACTCAGCCCATAACCCTCCACTCCTTTCCTATCCATATACCTATCCAATTTTACCTTAAATGACACAACTGAACTGGCCTCTACTACTTCTACAGGAAGCTCATTCCACACAGCTATCACTCTCTGAGTAAAGAAATACCCCCTCGTGTTTCCCTTAAACTTTTGCCCCCTAACTCTCAAATCATGTCCTCTCGTTTGAATCTCCCCTACTCTCAATGGAAACAGCCTATTCACGTCAACTCTATCTATCCCTCTCAACATTTTAAATACCTCGATCAAATCCCCCCTCAACCTTCTACGCTCCAATGAATAGAGACCTAACTTGTTCAACCTTTCTCTGTAACTTAAGTGCTGAAACCCAGGTAACATCCTAGTAAATCGTCTCTGCACTCTCTCTAATTTATTGATATCTTTCCTATAATTCGGTGACCAGAACTGTACACAATATTCCAAATTTGGCCTTACCAATGCCTTGTACAATTTTAACATTACATCCCAACTTCTGTACTCAATGCTCTGATTTATAAAGGCCAGCGTTCCAAAAGCCTTCTTCACCACCCTATCTACATGAGACTCCACCTTCAGGGAACTATGCACTGTTATTCCTAGATCACTCTGTTCCACTGCATTCCTCAATGCCCTACCATTTACCCTGTATGTTCTATTTGGATTATTCCTGCCAAAATGTAGAACCTCACACTTCTCAGCATTAAACTCCATCTGCCAACGTTCAGCCCATTCTTCTAACCGGCATAAATCTCCCTGCAAGCTTTGAAAACCCACCTCATTATCCACAACACCTCCTACCTTAGTATCATCAGCATACTTACTAATCCAATTTACCACCCCATCATCCAGATCATTTATGTATATTACAAACAACATTGGGCCCAAAACAGATCCCTGAGGCACCCCGCTAGTCACCGGCCTCCATCCCGATAAACAATTATCCACCACTACTCTCTGGCATCTCCCATCTAGCCACTGTTGAATCCATTTTATTACTCCAGCATTAATACCTAACGACTGAACCTTCTTAACTAACCTTCCATGTGGAACTTTGTCAAAGGCCTTGCTGAAGTCCATATAGACTACATCCACTGCCTTACCCTCGTCAACATTCCTCGTAACTACTTCAAAAAATTCAATAAGGTTTGTCAAACATGACCTTCCACGCACAAATCCATGCTGGCTACTCCTAATCAGATCCTGTCTATCCAGATAATTATAAATACTATCTCTAAGAATACTTTCCATTAATTTACCCACCACTGATGTCAAACTGACAGGTCTATAATTGCCAGGCTTACTTCTAGAACCCTTTTTAAACAATGGAACCACATGAGCAATACGCCAATCCTCCGGCACAATCCCTGTTTCTAATGACATCTGAAAGATCTCCGTCAGAGCTCCTGCTATCTCTACACAAACTTCCCTCAAGGTCCTGGGGAATATCCGGTCAGGACCCGGAGATTTATCCACTTTTAAATTTCTTAAAGCGCCAGTACTTCCACCTCTTTAATTGTCATAGGTTCCATAACTTCCTTACTTGTTTCCCACACCTTACACCATTCAATATCCTTCTCCTTAGTGAATACCGAAGAGAAGAAATCGTTCAAAATCTCTCCCATCTCCCTCGGCTCCACACATAGCTGACCACCCTGATTCTCTAAGGGACCAATTTTATCCCTCATTATCCTCTTGCTTTTAATATAACTGTAGAAGCCTTTCGGATTTACTTCCACCTTATTTGCCAAACCAAACTCGTAACTTCTTTGACTTGACTTGACTTGACTGGACTTTACGTAATTCCCGGATACGGGAAGCGGCCATTCGGTTTGTTGAGTTCTTGCAGACAGAGAAGACTAAAGGCAGTAACATCACCTTTGAGACACTACCCCACGTGTATGAGCAGTTTTATCGTTCGCCCGTTGAGACCAGCAGTGAGATTCAGATCAGTGACGTCCCCTCTTTTTGTGTGGGCGTTTCCTCCTGATTCCATTCCCCTATTGCGATTTGCCGAAGCGCAGCCAATGTTTCTGGGTATCTCACCCTCTTAATGGGCGAATTAAGCACATTCCATATATGTGAGCGTCAGTACCTCCAGTTCACCTCTGTCTTTTGTGTGTTTCCCCCTCGCTGTTAGCCTATGGTTTTGTATTTTATGTGCTCCTGTCCCCGCTCCTGCTCTACTCCAGCCCCTGTTTCACTCTCATCTGCTTTTCACTGTTAACTGTATTGCTGCCACCTGTGACTCATTGTGCTCCACCTATCATCTGCCTCTCTGTTTATTGCTCAGAGTATTTCAGTCCTGTGTTTTCTTCACCTGTCCGTTGCCAGATTGTGCCAGTGAATTTTCCTGAGCCTTTCCAGCATTTGTATCTGTACTCTGTCCGTCTGAATATCGTCTCTGCTTGTTTCCCGATTCTGGATTTTGGATTTCTCTGGATGTTTTGATCTCTATCTGAACTTTGACGCCATCTTTGCTTGCACCTCGGAATATGATACTCAATTAATATCACTGTGTGCACAGTACTGGGTCTGCTATTGGATCCCTGCTCCAGTGCCCTGACAGTGGGTTCCTGAAAGGTGTATACACTTCAGTGAAGTCACTCTCCAAATGTTCCAGAGCAGAAGCTCAGTCCGTCTAATATTTCTGCACAATTGAAGTCGGGAATCTTTTATTATTTTCATGTACCGAGGTGCAGTGAAATAACTTGTCTTGCATACCGTCCATCGAGATCAATGAATTACAACAGTATACTGAGGTGGTAGAAGATAAAACAATAACAGTGTATAAAAGTATTATTGTTACAGAGAGAGTGCGCTGCAGGTAGGCGTATGGTGCAAGGTCAAATGGAGTTAGACTGTGAGGTCGGGTGTCCATCTTAGTAATCTGTGTCTTATCATAATGGGGACATTCAATTTCATATAACAGCAAAATAGAAGCCATCCTTGAGCCTAGTGGTACGTTTTCTGTTTTTTTTCCATCCTTAACCAGATGGGTGGGTGAGAGGTGAGAATGTCTAGGTTTGTGTGAAATAAAATATGTTGCCTGCTGTGCTGAGGCAGTGGGAAATATAGACCCAGTCCATGGAGGAGAGGCCTGTTTCAATGTTGTGCTCAGCCGTGTCCACGGTTCTCTGCTGTTTCATGTAGACATGGGCAGGGCAGTGGGAAATATAGACCCAGTCCATGGAGGAGAGGCCTATTTCAATGTTGTGCTCAGTCGTGTCCACGGTTCTCTGCTGTTTCATGTAGACATGGGCGGGGCAAGGCGGGAAGAATCCCGATCGGATACTTTCCATGACGCATTGATAAAGTTTGGTAAGGGTCAAAGGGCATCTGCCAAATTTCTTATTGTTCTAGCTTTGTCGTTTTAGGATACCTCAATGATAAGTACCAGCAATATTTGTAAAGTGTTCTCGTTCACCGTTTACTTCATTAATTTTTCCAGGAGTGGTTACTGTTTTATTTGTTTTATTTGTGTGTGTGTGTTTCATTGTTGTTTCTTTTATCCTTCTTTAGCTAGAGCTACCAGAGCACTAATTGAATACAGCACGTGGCAGGATATAATCAGGTAATACAATTTCAGTCTTAGAATTACAAAATGTCTGCAGTTTTAATCTTTGTCCTAACGAAACTCAAAGCATTTTATATTGAGTTTGTTATTTCCTTTCTCAACTACTTTTGGTGAGCCACTTCCTTCGTTTCCATGGTAACGGCCTGCCAGAGCTACAAGAAGTGTTGCACATTTGTATCGCTCTGTGTTCACCGCCGCTCAGGGTAGAGACAGTTGCCTCAGGGGCAAATGCAACAGAATGATAGTGGGAGGAAAGGATAATGTGAACATTGACTGTACGAAATGTGTTACAACAGGGTCGTAATGAACTGAGAACTAACAAACTGGAGGGGTGAGGGTAGCATTTTGGGTTGTCCCAAACATTTTTGCAAACAGCTACTATCTGTGCATTAAAATAAATAAAAAAGGGCTGCTGCCGGATATTTAAATTTTAAAAAAAGGAGAATGGTGGAAACATTCAGCAGATCGACAGCAGCTTGGGCAGTCTCAGTTCTGAAAATGGCTCTTCCACCATTTCTCCTTTCACTGATGTAGCCTGATATACTGAGTTCCCAGCATTTTCTACTTTATAATTTTACATTTTGTTTCTGCTACGCTGAGGGAAACATGGCAGCCAATCCTGTTCGGCAGGATCCCTCACGGCAATAAGATCGTGATCAAATGTGTTAATGTTAGCTGCTAGAGACAGGCAGAAGTATATCCAGATCCTCTCTCAAACTAAAGCCTGGTAAACCAGCCTCAGCCCGGTCCCAGCAGAGGGTCATTAGGTCCGGTTCCAACTTAGTTTGTAAATCGAAAGTGTCAGGAACACCACGGCAGATCGGCGGCAGCAAAGCATTTGTGTGTGGGTTATAATATTAGGATGGAGTATCTCAGAATATCGAACTGGCACTGTACGGGCATCAGTCCGGGTTGGTAATTCTACAGCTGGGAGCAGAATTTCCTCAGTCTGCAGTCTCAGGTGGTTGGACATTGGTTATGGGTAAATCACGGACTACACCATCCAGTGTGACATCATACGATATAGCCATATAACCATATAACAACTACAGCACGGAAACAGGCCATCTCGGCCCTTCTAGTCCATGCCAAACGCTGACTCTTACCTAGTCCCACTGGCCCGCACTCAGCCCATAACCCTCCATTCCTTTCCTGTCCATATACCTGTCCAATTTTACTTTAAATGACAATACCGAACCTGCCTCTACCTCTTCTACTGGAAGCTCATTCCACACAGCTACCACTCTCTGAGTAAAGAAATTCCCCCTCGTGTTACCCTTAAACGTCTGCCCCCTAACTCTCAACGCATATCCTCTTGTTTGAGTGGCCCCTACTCTCATAGAATAAGCCTATCCACGTCAACTCTACTTATTCCCCTCATAATTTAAATACCTCTATCAAGACCCCTCAACCTTCTACGCTCCAAAGAATAAAGACCTAACTTGTTCAACCTTTCCCTGTAACTTAGGTGCTGAAACCCAGGTATTATTCTAGTAAATCTTCTCTGTACTCATTCTGTTATGTTGATATCTTTCCTATAATTCGGTGATCAGAACTGTACACAATACTCCAAATTCGGCCTTACCAACGCCTTGTACATTTTAACATTACATCCCAACTCCTATACTCAATGCTCTGATTTATAAAGGCCGGCATACCAAAAGCTTCCTACACCACCCTATCCACATGAGATTCCACCTTCAGGGAACTATGCACCATTATTCCTCGATCACTCTGTTCTACTGCATTCCTCAATGCCCTACCATTTACCATGTATGTCCTATTTGGATTATTCCTACCAAAATGTAACACCTCACACTTATCAGCATTAAACTCCATCTTCCATCGTTCAGCCCACTCTTCTAACTGGCCTAAATCTCTCTGCAAGCTTTTTAAAACCGACTTCATTATCCACAATGCCACCGACCTTAGTATCATCTACATACTTACTAATCCAATTTACCACCCCATCATCCAGATCATTAATGTATATGACAAACACCATTGGACCCAAATACCTGTCAAGTATTCTGGAGATGTTTGACGAGGTGACTATGGAGATACATAAGTTGGGCAGTGATATTCTGTGTAAGGACTTTGGTAAAGCCTCGAAAATGATCCCGCATGGCAGCTGATCTGGAAGTTCCGGTCACGTGGGATTCACGGCGAGCTGGCGAGGTGGGTTCACACCGGGCTCAATGACAGGAAACAGAGAATAATACAGTTCTTCTTGTCCTTATCTACATGCCCTTCAGCCTCTGCAACTTCCATCATATCAAAAGAGGTATTACAACGGAACATATCTTTACCTTCCTCGCTCCCACCCCGCCCTCTTCTTCCAACAGCGATCATCCCTCTTCAATTCCCTTGTATTTTCATCCCTCCTCACTAATCTCCCTCAAGTCACATCCTGCAAGTGGGTTAAGTGCTACACCTACCCGTAAACCTTCTCCCTCTCCTCTATTCGGAGCTCGAAGCAGTCATTCCAGGTGAGGGAACACTTCACCTGCGTATCTGCTGGGGTCGTCTATTGTGCCCCGTGCACCCGATGCGGCCTCCTTTACATTGGTGAGATCCGCCATAAATTGAGAGACCGTTTTGTCAAGCATTTCTGTATCAATTGCAACAAGGGGGACTTCGCACTGGCAAAACTGTTAATTCTGATTCCCATTTCGACGTCTTGATCTTTTGCCTCCTTTTGTGCCAAGATGGGACCACCCTCAGGGTGGCAGAACAACACCTTATATTGCATCTGAATACACTCCAACCTGATCGTATGAATATTGGATTCTCCTTCCAGTAAACAAATCTCCCCACCCGCTCCTCTATTCCCCACTCTGAAATTTCATTTCTGCTCACCAGCCTACTACTCCCCCCTGGGTTCCTCCTTCCCTTTCTCCTATTGACAACTCTCCGATTCGTTATTTTCCAGCCGTTGACCAGCCCATCACTTGACTTCACCAATCACATTCCATCTCCCCTCTTTATCCTCCCCGACTTTTTTATTCAGATATCTTCCCCCTCCTCCTCAGTAATGATAAAGGCTCATGGTCCAAAATGTGCACTGTTTACTCTTTTCCGTAGATAGAGCCTGTTGTGATAAATTCCTCCAGCATTTTGTGTGTGTTGCTTTGGATTTCCAGCGTTTGCAGGCTTTCTCGTGTTTAAGTGTGGCAATTACCGTAACAATTATTTGTGCCTTGTTGGGATTTTACCTGGAATATGGTGTAAAATGCTGTCCCCCCGTACTAACACGGGTTCACAGACCAAAGAACAAACTGCCGGAGAGACTCAGTGGGTTGGGCAGCATCTGTGGAGGGAAATGGACCGTCAACATTTCGGGCTGAGACCCTCCCTGTCGACTGAAAATAGTCAGAGAAAAGAGGTGAGGGGTGGGGATGAGGTAAGAGCTGGGGAGTGAGAGGTGGATACACGTGAGCGGGTTGGTGGGAAGGTGGAAATAGTGGTGGTGTGGGAGGTGAGTTGTGGGGGCAACATGGGGCTGCAGAAATTTAATTTCATTCCATGGAGGATTATCTAAGAGGTTAGAGAGTGTTCATTTTAGAGATTCACCAGACTGATTCCTGGAGGACGATGAAGACTCATTGATCGTCTTCACATAAAACAGAGGCCGGTAGATGTGCGGAGACCGAAGGGATCGAGGAAATGAGGATCGGGCAGAAACATGTGGCTGAGATGGGAGAGAAGCCGCCATCTTGTTGGTTAGAGAGGCTGAACGGCCACCTCCTGCTGCTTCTCACTTGATGCTTCAGTGTTCCTGTCCAGTGAGGTTCTGGAGGAATGTGAATAAAGATTAGTATTTATAAATATAGAAGTGATTTGAATGAAACCTTTTCGGGTCTGACTTGTGTGTCGGATCGGGATGGGAATCGAACCAGTAACTCTGAGATCCGAGAGGTGGAGCGATGGGGACGCCAAAGGTACCGAGGGCAAAATAAAAATGTAGCTGGTGTAAATATGAAATAACATGTAAAATGCGGCGGATGGGTCGGGCAGTGTGTGAGGGGCGAGGAGCGGAGTCACCGGTTCAGCCGGGAGACCCTCCACCCGTCAAGTTTCTCGTTCCCATTTCAAACGCAGATCTGCAGCATCTCAGGTTTTCGCTTCCGAGGCCCCGCCCCCACTCTCACAGTCTCCGGATGGGCGAGGGTTTTCTTTCCGTTCTCTGTTGAAGCGGATCGTCGGCGTGGAGCCGGTGGACCGATCGCTGTCTGCGGAGCAAATTGATGAAGTTCTCATCGGTCAGTATTGAGGCCGGTCACTAGGGGTTGAACGCGACCGACAATTTCCCATTGGTGAGTACTGAAGCCGATCCCAGGGGAGGGGAACCTGATGTTGGGGAGAGAGTCCCGTTAACTTCCTCGAAATGGCGGCCTCGTCCCGCTTCCTGGACACAACCTGTCGTGGTCGGTCCGGGTTATGGGACCTTCACACCGAACCGCCTGAGGTGAGCCGCCGCTCAGCCCCTGGTATTCTGGTCCCAGGAGCGGGATGAGGTAGTGATGTCGAGACTGAACCCATCCATTAAGATGTACCTGGTGAACTTTACCTCCATCACCCGGCCCGGTATCGGATCCAAACTTCACCTGGATTGACGCCTGGGGTCGATGATTGTTTTACATATTTCCAGCACACTGGAAGCGGCTGTTCGGCCCGTTGTGTTCTTGCAGACTCGAGGGTTAAACAGAGTAATCGCACCCTCGGGAGACTCCTCCACGTGTATGAGTAGTTTCATCTACCCCGTTCAGACAGGACAGTGAGATCCAGATCTCACGTCCTCTCGGGGGCTGGGAAGTTAAATTCCATCTTCTTTCCATTGCTACGACTTGCCGAAATGCTGACAGTGTTTCCCGATGTCTGGCCCTATTAATGCGAGAGTTAAGTCTTGTTCATGTTTGCCCAGCCTGTATCCCAATGCCGCAATGATATATTTCAGCAATCTCTCTTCTAAACTTTGTCTTCATTGTGAAGTTTTGTATTGCACCTTTCTATTTATTTATTTGTTTGTTTGTTTATTTGTTTATTTATTTATTTAGTTAGCTAGTTAGTTAATTATTTAGTTATTGTTCGCTAGCAATACCAGAGGTTTAGTTGGACACAACACGTGGCAGGGTAAAAGCAACCATTTCAATTGTAGATTCACCGTTACAAAATGGCTGCAGTGTTAATCTTTGTCATAATGGAACTCATAGCATCTGATGTTCAGTTTGTTATTTCCTTTTTTGGTTATTTTCAGTGAGCCACTTCCTCTGTTTCCAGGGTAACGGCCCGTCAGAGCTGCAGCAAGTGTTGCAGTTTTTATCGCTCTGTGGTCACTGCCTGTCAGCGTAGAGACAGTGGCCTCGGGAGCAAATGTAACAGAATGATAGTGGGAGGAAAGGATGCTGTGAGCATTGACTGTGTGGGATGTATTACACCAGGGTCAGAATGAACTCAGAACTAACAAATTGTTTGGGGTGGGGTGGCATTTACAGTCTAGGGTGGCAATCAGTTACTATCTGTGCGTTAAAATGATGATGGCGAAAATACTACAGTTGCAGGAAATTTAAGGTAAGGAGGTGAAAATACTGGAGACGCTCAGCAGATCGGCAGCATCTTGGACAGTCTCAGTTCTGGAACTGGGTCTTCCACCATTTCTCCTTTCAGAGATGTAGTCTGATGTACTGAGTTCCCGGCATTTTCTACTTTATAATTTTACATTTTGTTCCTGCTACACTGCAGGAAACATGGCAGCCAGTCGTGCTGGGCAAGATCCCACACAGCAGGAAGATTGTGACCAAATGTGCTCGGTTTAGCTGCATTGGTCAGGCTGAAGTTTATCCTCTTTTCAGACCGGGGAAACGGCCTGAGCACCAGCTTTGGCAGAGAGTCATTAGCTTCCAATTCCACTTTAGTTTGTGAATCGGAACTGGCAGGAACTCCACGGCAAATTACCGGCACCAAGGCGTCTTTGTATGGGTGATAATATTGGGCTGGTGACTCTGATGATATGGAACAGGCAATATACGGGCTACAGTCCTGGTTGATAATTCTGCAGCTGTGATCGGAATTTTCTCAGTCTGCTGTGAAGCTGAAATCCCGGGCGGTCGGGCATTGGTTATGGGGAAATCACCGTCAACACTGTCCAATAGGATATCATATCTGTCAAGTATTTTGGAGATTAGTTAAGAATGAACTAGGGCGTTAGGTATAGTTGAGCAGTGATGTTCATCTGAACTTTGGTAAAGTCTGTAAGAAGATCCTGCATGGCAGCTGATCGGGGAGGTTCGGTCACGTGCGGTTCACAGGGGGCTGGCGAGGTGGATTCACACCGGGCTCGAGAACAAGAAGGAGAGGGGGATGAATGTAGATGGTTCTAGCGAATGGAGGCCTGTGACGAGTGGGATGTGAGTGTCAGTGTTGAGATCTCTGTGATTTACTATTCATGCCATTGATTTGTACAGGAATGTACATGGCTACACAGAGTATTATGTACCGTTGTGTTCACCCGACTGTAGTAAATATATTATCAAGCTGGATAGGGTGCAGAAGAGATTGCTGAAGATGTTGCCTGGACTACAGGGCCGAGTCAATGCTAGCATTTCGCTGAGCTGGATCTTTAGTCCAGATGAGAATGAGGGTAACATTGTAGGAGTTCATGAAATCAGGATGGAATATAAATAATGGGGTTGGTCGTGGCATTTTCCCCAGGATTCGAGATTCAAAAATGTTTGATGTCATTCCAGTACACAAGTGTAAAAGAGAACAAAATAATTCTTACTCTGGATCCAAAGCAAGACAGAAAAAAAATTAATCATAGAGACCACAATAATAAACAAAACACAATACATAAAGTATGATAGTTTAAAACGATTGATTGTATGTCCATAAAGTGACGTTATTCACAGGAGTGTCTGGACATGTGAGACTGACATTGATTTTTCTTCCGCATGTGCCTTGCGCGTTACACACCTGGGCGATCATGGGTCTCCACATCCAATGACTCCTCACAGCGTCAATGATATTTCACACACTTAGATCTGTTAGTTCTTTCACAGTGTACATATATTTTCTTGTTTGTCTTCCTCTTCCGCGTTTCCCAGGCATAGGGCCTTGCAATGTAAGGCATTCTATTTCTCCCTTTCTGTTGACATGGCCCAGGAATTTAAGTTTCCTCTCATTTAATGTTCTCGTTAAAGATCTTTTTGCATGTGCACGTTGGAGTAGCGTCTCATTAGTTACCCTATCTCTGTATGATATTTTCTGCATTCTTCTGGAAAAAAAAAACACATTTCTGTTGCTGCTAAGTTTTTTTGGAGTTCAGGTGTTACAGTCCATGTTTCGGAAACATACAGCAAGATTGACCAGATGTAACATTTTAGTAGCCTAAGCCTTGTTGTCATAGAAATGTGTCTGTTGGTAAAAATGGGTTTCATTTTTTTGGAAACACGAGTGAATCTGCAGATGCTGGAAATAAATAAAAACACAAAATGCTGGCAGAACTCAGCAGGCCAGACAGCATCTATGGGAGGAAGCATCCTGATGAAGGGTTTCGGCCCGGTACGTCGTCACTACCTCCTCCCACAGATGCTGTCTGGCCTGCTGAGTTCTGCCAGCATTTTGTGTTTTTATTCATGTTTTGGACGTTGGTTTTGGCAATGGCAATTCTTCTTTTTCATTTCTACTTTACTTCTAGCATCTTGTGATATAAAGCTACCAAGGTATGTAAAGCCGATCTTTTGTTCAATCTCTTGGTTACCGATGGACAATTGGCAGTTGGGAGTATCCTGCCCTTTTTATATTTCCATATATGTGTTTTTTTTTACCGTTGATGGTTAGACCAAAATCTGCACTTGTTTGTACTAATTTGTCTAGGAGGATTTGTAAGTCTTCTGCAGCACTTGCTATTAGGGGGGTATCGTCTGATTATCTTATATTGTTGATGCAAACACCTCCAATTTTTATCCCATCTGTGTCTTCTATTTCTCTGAGAATCATTTCAGTATAGATATTAAATAATTCCGGTGAGGCAACGCATCTCTAACTCCCCTTTGAATTTTAGTCTAACTGCTTATATTATCATCAATTTTTACAGCCACTGTTTGGTTCCAATATAAATTTTGAATAAGTCACTTATTCAAAGAACTGGGATTAGCTGAGACACTGCCGCATATTACCGGCAGCAAAGAGCCCTGGGAGAGTTGGTGCTTGAGATACAATCTTGGGATGGGGGCTCCAGGAATATGGAACTGTCAGTGTTTGGGCTTCAGTCTACGTTGGTGCTTTTACAGATGCGGCTCAATGAAGCAGACGTCTCCGGTGGCTGGATATTGGTAGCGCGAATCTCTCAGTGTGAGATGTGCGAGGCTCTCGGTGAGGGCTGTGACCCTCTGGGGTTGCATCCTGGGATACCCCACATGTTTTGACCCAGATAAAATGAATCAGGGAATCAAGTTGTCCGGGTTTGTGAGATATTGAGCGAGTATTTCTGTTCTGTGCTCAGATGTTTGGTTCTGAATTTCCTTTGGAAGCAAAGCAGAGAATGAGTTCCCGTTCCATCCCTCACAGGGAGAGGCTGTGATTAAATACCCTGTTTTGTGTTTGCACCGGTAGAAATAGACCGGGGTTTCAGAACTGAATTCACATTTGGACATTCCCCCTCACTCTCACCTGTCTATCTGCCAGTGGGAGTCAAAGAGAAACTCTAGATGCTGAAGATACAGAACATGGAACAGTACTTCACAGGAACAGGCCCTTCGTCCACAATGGTGTGCCAAACCAGCTGAAAATAAATTAAACCCCCTCAAAAAAACTAATGACTCCTACCTACACAATGTCCGTATCCGCTGAATCTTCCTCACATCCATGTGCCTATCTAAAAAAAACTAATGACTCCTACCTACACAATGTCCGTATCCGCTCAATCTTCCTCACCTCCATGTGCCTATCTAAAAAAAACTAATGACTCCTACCTACACAATGTCCGTATCCGCTGAATCTTCCTCACATCCATGTGCCTATCTAAAAAAAACTAATGACTCCTACCTACACAATGTCCGTATCCGCTCAATCTTCCTCACCTCCATGTGCCTATCTAAAAAAAAACTAATGACTCCTTCCTACACAATGTCCGTATCCGCTCAATCTTCCTCACACACATCTGCCTATCTAAACGTCTCTTAAACGCCTCCGATGTATTTGCTTCCACCACCATAACAGACAGCAGATTCCAGGCATCCACAATTCTCTGAGTAAAACAACTTACCCTCACATTTCCATTGCATCTACTCCCTCACACCTTCATTGCACGTCCTCTGGTATTAGACATTTCAAAACAGGGAAACGATACTCCCTGTCTACTCTACTTATGTCTTTCATAATCTTAAAAACCTCTGTCAGATCGTCCCTCAGTCCCGTCCTCTCCATGGAGAACAACCAGAGATTTTCCACTAAAATCTGGATGAATCCATTCTGACGAAAGGTCAGGAAACCGAATCGGTAACATTTTCCCTCTCCCAAAAGCTGTTCCTTACCTGCTGAGTGTTTCTTGTGATTCCCGTTTCTCTTTATTACATTCACATGGAACATTTTAAATCTCCTGCGAATGGATCAGCGCACCAGCTCTCGTTTTGTGTCAGTTGATAGAAGAGTGAAGAAACCACACAGCTTTTACCAGTACATTATCCTGGTACCAATTGTCCTGTATTTTTACCCCGGAAATGCATTCAGTACAGTTGTTGATAACAAGGTTCAAAGAATAATCCGAGGAATGATAAGCATTATGCATGTGGAGCATTTGATGGCCCTGGGCCTGTGTTCAGTGGAGTTCAAATGGTTGGCGGGTTAGGACAGGGGTGATTATTTACACCGACTGAATGACAAGAGGTTTGGTTGCAGTGAGAATGGAGAGGGTGTCTTGATTAGACGGAGAGTCTGGGATCTGAGAGTGCCACCTCAGAATAAAGAAGCTTCACTTTAAAACTGAGATGAGAGCAATTACTTTAGCCAAATGTTGGTTGATCTGTGGAATTTGATGCCACAGAGGGTGGTGGAGGCTGTCGTTGGGTATATTCATGTTCTGGATTGCTAAATAGGTTGCTTGCTATAGCAGGGAAGCAAGAATACGGTGTTGGAAAAAAAAATCCTCCATGATTGATTTTGGAGTAGACTAGAATGACCGAATCACCTAATTCTACTTCTATGCATTATGATTTGTACCTTATACCATGACTGAGTGATGACTTCTTTGTGTCTCATCACAAACAAGAGAAAATCTTCAGATGCTGCCAAGCAACACACACAAAATGCTGGAGGAATTCAGCAGGTCAGGCAGCATCTATGGAAGAGAGTAGAGTCGACATACAGATGCTGCCTAATCTGATATGTTCCTCCAGCAATTTTGTGTGTGTTTCTTTGTATCCCATGTCAGGCTTTGGAAAGTGTAAGGGGCAGTTACAGATTTCTTCACTCGCATCATTATATATGAGTTCAAGATTTAAGTTCCAATAATTTAATTCTTTGTTCTACTTTGTATGAGTAACATGCTTCATTATCTCTCTGGTTAAAGTTAGACCTGACCTGCGAGATTTATTGGAAGAAAAGCCCACGACAGGAAGAAAATCACAACTGAAGACGAGTGAACAGCAACAATGAAGCAGCCCGAAGACGGAGAGCAGCAAATGGAGATAACCCATCTGACTTGGCGTCTCCATTGATTGAGTCAGGAGAGAGTTTGGTGAGTCTTATTTACCCAAACATTGGTCCTTTTGGTATTACATTTCTGTACCAAGGAAGGTAGGAAATAGCTGGAGTGGGACTGAATCAGCCTCGGAATACCAGTATGCGTCTGTCAGACCCAGTTGCACTCACTGCAGATTTGCTAATTACTATGTGAAGCCACGCACATTCCCTCATATTGTTTGCTGATTTCAAACTCTTATCAGTTCTGCTGTTTCCTTGCTTGGCTGTGTTACGTCACAATAATCTCAAAATGCGTTGAGAATTTCCTCCCTTTATAAGAGGTCGCAGTTTTCTCCTGCTCTCGTGATTGCAGAAATGTGGAATTACCGTGAACTACAGCAACATGTCATTGACTCCTCTGTCTATTGCAAGCTGCAACGATATACTTGCCCTCAAGTATGTTGTCGCACAAGCCTCCGCAAACCCTCTGGAAGCCAAATGTCCCAGCACCACATTTCAGTCTTAACTAGCAAATGCCAACCAATAATTTACACTTGTATACCCTGTCGCCATCAAGTGCTTTTCTACTAATAAATTGTCAGAACCTACGAACCTGTGATTAAGCATATTTAGGTTTTATAATGAAGTCATGTTCCCATTTGGCCCTGTACCAAAGGCATGGGTCATATCTGTACATGAGATGAATAAATGTCCCTGCAGCCAGGACTGCTGGAGCTGCCGAGGTCGGATTAAACTCAGTCGTTGCGGGATGGGAATGAGAGTGTTTGGTCAGATGATAGAAGAGTTGATATAAAGGTAGATGCAAAGTTCACAGAGACTGTGGGAGGATCGGATGTGGACAGGGCATCATGTTGTCAGTTGGAAATGTCTTTAATTCAATACAATATGTATTAAGAATACGAGTAACTTAGAACATGGATGGTACATGTTATCACCATTACACAGACCGGACTGTTACAAGGGCAGGATTGGTGTTTGATGCTCCAGGTTTTAATTGTTTCATAATACATATGGAGGGGGTGGGGGTGAAAGGGGGAGAATTGTTTTACTAATTGGGAATCATATGACAGTTACATAAACAGAGGACATCAATGTGGGTGGAAATCAGAAAAGGGAAGGGGGCTATCATTCTGGAAGTATACTATAGGCCTCCCCCAAAGCCACTAGGATAATGATAGCAGATAACTTGGCAGTTTTGGGAAAGGTGAAAAAACGACAAGGTCATTATTATTATTGATCTCAACTTTCATTGTTGATCCCACCTCCTTGTTCCAAAATGTGTCAATAGGGCAGAATGCATTGTGCTTCCAGGAAGGATTCTGACGTAGTATGTGGATGGGCTAACTGGAGGATTTGCCATACTGTATCTAGTATGAGGCAATGATGCCGGTCAGGTGACAGATGTCAAGATGGGTGACCTTTTTGCGATAGAGACCACAACACCCCAGCTTTTATCATGGTCATGGACAAGGACAGTAGCAGACGATACGAGGCAGTATTTAATCAGTGGATGGATAGTTACAATGGTATTCGAAGCATCTTGGGGGTGTAAATTGGGAAAACATTCTCAAAGGGAAATGCAAGATGGAACTGTGAAGTTTGTTTCAGGAACACTTGAATGCAGTTCGGGGTAGATTTGTTCCACACACAGTGAAAGAATGTTTATATAAACGAACCGTGGTTCACAAGGGATGAGAACATTTAAGCAAGAGGGAAAAGGAAGCATTATTTAGGTGCAGTAAGCAACACTCAAGCGAGGCTCTACAGAATTATATGGTATCCTGGAAGGAACTTAAGAAGCGACTTAGCAGTCAAAATGAACTTGAGAAGTTCTTGGGAAGTAGGATGAAGGAAAGCCCAAGGCGTCCTACATGTGGGTGAAGAAGTGGAAGAGGAATAGCTGAGGGTAGGATACTGAGGAGCAAAGATGGAAACATGCCTGGACGATGCAGTGATAGGTGAGGTGCTTAATGAATGCTTTGATTCAGAGTTACCAATGAGATGGACAGTGATTGTGAATATAGCATAATATTGCCATTCTGCTAAGAAAGTGATGTTGGTCAATCTACCAATAAACACCATGTTACTACAGAAAGTGAGGGGTGATTACGGGACATTGACAATGAACATTGCATTCTCTCTGGCCACAGGGGTAGTAACCCATGATTGGAGGCTGTCAAATGTTGTTATGTAATTCAATAAACCCAATGGGTTTAAATCCTGGGGATGATAGACCAGTGAGTGTTACATCGGGGGTGGGCAAACCCTTGGAGCTGATACTTAGGGATAGGAAACTTGAGTAACTGGAGAAGCATAAACTTACTACGGGTTGCCATTTTGGCTTTTTGATGGTGAGTGGAGAAATGGAAGGGCAGGTGCGGGAGATAATTTTCCACAGTATGGACCAGTCACACACAGAATATCTACTAACATTTGTATCGACAGAGACTGATCAGGAATCACTATGGCATGGTGCATGGAAAGTTGTGTTCAACAATACTTTTTAAGGTTTTTGAAGATGATTATCAATGAGGGTGGGGGAGTGGATGTTGTACATTGAACTCCAGTAAAGCCTTTGGCAAGGTGCCTCATGACAGCTTGGTCTGGAAGATAAGGTCTCATGCGGTACAGAGAGAGAAAGTTAGATGGATTCAAAAATTTCCTTAAAGGTAGCAAGCAAAGAGTGATGGTTGAAGGTTTCTCCTCAGAATGGAGGCGCGTAAGTAGTGCTGTATCGCAAAGCTACAAGTAACATTTGATATTTGTTAGTTGATAGCAATGAAGTGAATGCAGGTGCACAAGGCTTGACTGGTCAGTTCGTGGTTGACGCAAAGTTAGTAGATGGTACTCACGGTGAAGATTATCGTAGCTTATAGGGGACCTAAATGGGCAGAGGAGTGGTATATAGATTGCAAAACCAACACAAGCAGCAACGGTTTCATGCAGAGTTTATGATGATGTGGAGGGAGCAGCCAGAGGAAGTGGGTGAGGCAGGCACGATTGTAGAATTCCAGAAGCAGTTGGGATGTGAATATGGAATGAAGAGGCCAGGAGGGAAATGGGTCCAACACAGGAAATTAGCACCATCTAAGTGTACACTGTGGTCAGCATTGTCTCGATGGTCTGAAGGGTCTGTATCTATGCTCTGTTGCTCTGTGACTCAATCAGTAGGATGCGCCAGGTATCACCGGACCGACATACAGACATGGTGTGGGAGTTGATGTTTGTTCCCTAAGCACACTGCTGCTCTGATACAGAGGATGACAGTACTGTCACATTTGCAAAGTAATCCTATTCTCTCTGACTCACTGTCTGCTTGTTTTGTGTAATTCAGAGCATAACCAGCAGGTGGGGCTGTCCTGCATCGCGACCAAAGTGTAAACAAGACGCCGACAATCAACAATCGTCAGTCGGAATCAGAATGGCCACAGGTATGATCACTGGGATCTTTATAATTAAACTCCTGCCCTGTTGATTAAGAAACTTACACAGGGGCTAACAGGGCAGAGAGAAGTTTCATCTAGCAGTGTCATTGATCCCACTGGTAAAGCGGCTTTGTGTAATCGATCAATGCAACAGTTCCAGCGCAGGGACCTGACACCGGTAATGGTCGAATGACTCCACTCATCAGGCAAAGCTTCACCTGGGTGAAAGGAGCCGGAGACCTTGAATCAGCAGGTTGAGAGTGAAACACAAACAGGAATGTGACAGCGGTGTTGGTCATGTAAAAGTCCAGGTTCAGGGTTTGTTGCACATCAGGGCCTGTTTAGAGGTGAAAGACATCTCCAACTTTCATTTATAAAATTCAGACGCAGGTGATTGGAGCATTTCCGGGATTTCAGAGATTGTGTGATAATACAACATTTCACGTTTTGGCAGGGCAGCTATCAACTCCCCCCTCGATGCGCAAAGTAGATGAGGGGAATTTTCTTTCTGTAGCCGAGCGGATAACATTGCCAGCCTTTGAAATGGCTGAGGATCAGGAGACACTTCATTTTAGATTATCTTGTGGTCTGCTTCGGTGCATCACTGTCTGGTGTGGAGGGGCTACTGCACAGGACCGAGAGAAGCTGCAGAAGGTAGTAAATCTAGTCAGCTCCATCTTGGGCACTAGCCGACAAAATACCCAAGACATTTTCAGGGAGCGGTGTCTCAGAAAGTTAGCGTCCATTATTAAGGACCTCCAGCTCCCAGGGCATGCCTTTTTCTCACTGTTAGCATCAGAAAGCAGGTACAGAAGCCTAAAGGTACACACTCAGAGATTCAGGAACAGATTCGTCTGTCATCTGATCCCTAAATAGACATCCAGTCTTTGGACACTACCTCACATTTTTAATATACAGTCTTTCTGTTTTTGCACGGTTTTAAAAATCTATTCAATATACGTAATTAGTTTACTTGTTTGTTTTCTATTATTATTATTATTATTATTATTATTATTATTATTATTATTATTATTATTATTTATTTTTCTCTGCTAGATTATGTGTTGCATTGAACTGCTGCTAAGTTAACAAATTTCACATCACATGCCGGTGATAATAAACCTGTTTCTGTTTTTCATCCCCCAATCCATGTCCGGTCTGTGGCCAAAAGGTGAACGTGATTTCTCACTATTTCCTTCTTGAGATGATCTGCTACCTGAATTTAAATACCCAGTATCTCTGATGGGAGACCCGGTATAACCAGTGACCAACTGTCTCTGTCTCCTGTAGGCACTGTGATTGTGCTCAACTCTGTGATTCCAGGTGGAATGAAAGAGAGATTACAGCCTGGAAACGAGTCCTTCGGCCCAACTAATTCAGGCTGTTCTAAATGTCTCTGAGCTTGCCCGATTTCCCAGCAGCTTATCCCAAATTTCCCTTCCAGACTTCTTCTATCCTTTTTCCTGCCCACATCTTCTCAACTTTGTAATTTTATTTGTGTTACAGCCTCCTCTGGTTGCACGTAATTTATACTCATCACCTGCTCCGTGGAAAAAAAAAATGCTTCTTCAGTCACTTTTGTACGAATGAATGCATGAAAGAATGAATGAAATTGTATTTCGGTCAGTACAAACATAACAGAAAACATCATTTTCAACGATGATTTGATAAGACAAAATTAAATAATAATAAAAAACAAGAACATGTAGATATTCTTTAAAACTGACCGAAAGGGTGTCAGCTGAAGCTACAGCTTATTATGCCTACCCCTCTTACTTATACAAAAAACATATTTGGCGTCAATCATCACATCAAAATGTCATAATCTTTTAACAGAAATCCAGTTCCGAGTATCATTTATTTACATCACTGCCATTCATTTTAAATCATGCATTTTTTTTATATTTGTTCATTAAATGTGCAAGGTTACCATTCAAACTCCCATGATCCAGGGCAAACTGTCCCAGCCAAACCATTTAACACAAAAACCAAACAGCCCCATCCAGTAACGTACTTGTCAATCTCCCCGACACTTTTTCCGTCTGAATCACATCCATCCTATAGATTAGCGACTGCAAAAGCGAGACTTTAAGTTTAGCTGCTAGAAATGCACGCAAGACTCTCCCTTTGCCAATGACTTGTACAGTTATTACCTGACAATCATCATCCAAGAGATGGGATGGGACCCTGGGACCAGGCATCATGGGCTTCAAGGTTATGGTCAGTCTGTAACCCAGGGGACTGGACATTGTTCGTCTCAAGGCAGTGGTCAGTCTGTGACCCAGGGGACAAGACAGTTTGTGACAAAGCAAACAGAGAACGTGTGATCTAGAGGATCGGACCATGAGTAACCCAGTGGCTTGTCTGTGAGTGACACAGGTGACTGCACAGTTTGTGATCCAGGGAGATTTATGTCTGTGGGAGATAACCCATTGATAATTCCCGCTTTCACCTGATGCCGTTCCATTAATGACCGCTGGTTATCAGTGTTTTCAACTAATGCGTAGTCGGTTATCAGTATTACTGTGTCTATCCAGTTCTTTTCTGAGAGTGGCTTATTGGGATGATCTCCTAGCAGGAAGTGTGATTCACATTCACCAGCACAGTCCCACTCCAAATCTGGTCAGCCGGCGTCTCAGCTCCATTGCAGACACCCATTGTGAATCTTTGTTCGAGTATAAATCACTCTAAACCTGCTATTCATCATTTACTTCAGGTGGGAAATTAAATCGGGCACGGAATGTACTCAAGCAGTTTTTACCAGGCAAATCACTAAGGGAAGATGATCGGGACACGGAGAGCAAGGTGCCAAAGCAGGGTCAGATTGAGAGCAATGTCCAAATGGAATGTGGTCCGGCCGCAGCGGAAGTGAAGCAAAGTCAGCCCAGAGACAGTGACGTCAGAGACACTGAGCAGGACCCTGGAACCGGCACAAGTGAGGCGACTGCCTGTCAGCCCAGAGACAGTGACATCAGAGACACCGATCAGGACCCTGGAACCAGCACAAGTGAGGCGACTGCCTGTCAGCTCGGAAGCTCATTGAACACGGAATTATCAACTCCCCTACAAAAAGCAGGTGAGTGAATTATGAGGGTGATGTGTTCACAGAATGAGGTCGGAAGGCGGGTAAATGTGTTTCTTTCTTGGAGGGTTGGTCAGAGAGGGGAAATGTGTGGGTGTGGTGCATGTGCTGTAGTGGGCACCCTTTACCCCACTACAGGAAATGTATTCCCTGCTCTAATGATTTCCAGGATGTGTATCGGAGGAAATGCAGCTATCCGGATAAGAGAGTATTTCCAGGACATGAGTTATGGGAGATGTATTCGCCAGGATGGAGAGAGTATCTCTGGGAAGTGACTATCATTGACAGTCCCAACATTTATTGCTCATCTTAAACTGAAATTGGTGAGTGGGTGGGACAGTGGGAGAGACAGGTTTCTAGTGAATGTGGTCCTCCTGTTAACGACTGGCCCAGCGCATTGATGGGTCTGTTTTAAGGCCAATGTTGGAGATTAGGGCAAAATCCGTTTTTCCAGCTGAAAGCAGGTGAACACTAAGATTCAAGACATGACTGGTTTGTTGAGTTGGGTGAGAGCAGTGGAGACAAGCGATATTTGAGTCTGTGACGACATTCTCTTTTTATATTCGCAGAGCCAGAGTTTACAATCTCTGACCTCCTGGCAGAGGGGGGCGAATATCGACTGTACCAACTGACAAAGTTCTACAGGGACAGACTGAAACAAGCGATTGAAGAAAAGGTTGAAAGACTCGGTTGGATGTTGACAAAGGAGGGTCATTTCAGTCGGGAAGAAAATGAGGTGAGTGTCATAAGGGGAGCGTTGAGATGGGACCCAAATATTGACACTGAAGTACTAGGAACAGGGTGGAACAAAGTTAAGGGACGGGACAGGCCGCAGTTCGTGGCTTTCCTGGAGATCTTGGAGGCTTGGGGTTCTTGGAGGCTTGGGTAGAACGAGGCTACAGTCCTGGGTTCTTGGGAATCTTGGAGACTTGTGTTCCTGATGTCCATGGAGACTTGGAGACCTTTGGTACTTGGGTTCCTGGAGCTCATGGAGACAGACAGACAGACATACTTTATTGATCCCGATGGAAATTGGGTTCCTGGAGGACTTGGAGTGCTTGGAGGCTTGGGTAGCTCGAGCCTAGAGTCTTGGGTTGCTCAAGGCCAGAGTCTTCGGTTCTTGGAGCTAGCCTCCTGGGCAGGCCACGGGACTCCTGAGCAGGACGCGGGACACAACCCGACGGAGACAAGGAACAGGAAGGCACAGAACCAACCGCCGGGCAACGGCAAACAGCCTGACTTACCCGACGGATGCAAGAGAAAGGAAGGAAGCTTGGTCTGAGGTGGTTTCAAGACTTGAGGTGGCCGGTAAACTCAGCGGGCTACAGAACAGTCAAATCCATAACTCACTGAAAGAACTCGCCTTCCACCAGTGGGGTACACCAAGCAGAGACTGACAGGACAACCCCCCAACTACCCTCAATCCCAAAGCCACTTTTATTCCCAGCCAACAAGATGAGAATCAGGTGCAAATGCTTGAGTCCAATCCGAAACGAGGTACAGTCGGAGGACCCGGAGTCCGGAGTCCTTGGACTGGACCGTGAACCGGAATGTAGAATTAGGACCGGACCATCACAATGCGTGTATCTAGTGTATCGTCACTGAACTGGTGGTATCAGAGGGAATAGTCATCGATATTAATCTCCAGCGCATTCCAGGAATTCCACATGGCAATGGAGACTTTGATCTCTGACTTGTCTCCAGCAGATCTGGTTTCTGCTGTTAATGTGGGGTGCACTGGGAACTACAGGCTCAGCTTCACCTTTTCCTCTCACCTGCTGTATTTATCAATGCGATATAAGAGCAGTGACTGCATATCTGGACTGTTGAACAGGCATTCAGTCCAAAACTAATTTTTTCATCTTATCAGGGCCGTCGGTCAATTCCTCTCAAGTCGTTAATTCAGGATGATTATGAAACTGTGAGACTGTAAATTGGGCCAACTGGGTTCACTGCCGGACTTGAGGGAGGGAAACCTGCTAACCACAGCTGGTCTGATCTCCACCTGAGCTCCCAAACAATAAGTGGCTGACTTGTCATAGTCATAGCAAAGTACAGCACAGAAACAGGCCCTTTGTTACATCTATTCCATGCTGGGCTACTGAAACTGCCTATTCCCATTGACCTGCACTGGGTCATGGCTCTCTATACCCTTATCATTCATGTACCTATCCAGACTTCTCTTAACCGCTTGTACCACTTGTGCTGCTAGCTCGTTCCACACTCTCACCACCCTCTGAGTGAAGGTGTTTCGTTAGGGAACGAAATAGGTCAGGTGACTGAGGTATGAGTTGGGGAGCACTTCGGGCTCAGTGATCAAAATGCCATTAGCTTCAATATAATTTGGAGAAGGATAGGACTGGATCCAGGGTAGAGATTTTTGATTGGAGAAAGGCTAATTTGAGGAGATGCAAAAGGATTTAGAAGGAGTGGATTTGGGACAATTTGTTTCATGGGAAGGATATCATAGAGAAATGGAAGTTATTTAAAGGTAAAATTCTGAGGGTACAGAATCTTTATGTTCCTGTTAGGTTGAAAGGAAAGGTTAAAACTTTGAGAGAGCCATGGTTTTTAAGGGATATTGGTAACTTGGTTAGAAAAAAGAGAGATATCTACAATAAATATAGGGAGCATGGAGTAAATGAGGTGCTCGAGGAATATAAAGAATGTAAGAAGAATCTTAAAAAAGAAATTAGATAAGCTAAAAGAAGATACAAGGTTGCCTTGGCAAGTAAGGTGAACATAAATCCGAAGAGTTTCTACAGTTATATTAATAGCAAAAGGATAGTGAGGGATAAAATTGGTCCCTTAGAGAATCAGAGTGGACAGCTATGTGTGGAGCCGAAAGAGTTGGGGGAGATTTTGAACAACTTCTTTTCTTCGGTATTCACTAAGGAAAACGATATTGAATTGTGTAAGTAAGGGAATCAAGAAGGGAGGTTAATGAAACTATGACGATTAAAAAGGGGGAAGTACTGGATCTTTTAAAGAATATAAAAGTGGATAAATCTCCGGGTCCAGACAGGATATTCCCTAGGACCTTGAGTGAAGTTAGTGTAGAAATAGCAGGGGCTCTGAGAGAAATATTTCAAATGTCATTAGAAACGGGGATGGTGCTGGGGGATTGGCGTATTGCTCATGTGGTAACATTATTTTAAAAGGGTTTTAAGAAAAAACCTAGCAATTATTGGCCTGTCAATGTGACCTCAATGGTGGGTAAATTAATGGAAAGTATTCTTAGAGATGGTATATATAATTACCTGGATAGACAGGGACTGATTAGGAACAGTCAGCATGGATTTGTGCGTGGAAAATCATGTTTGACAAATCTTATTGCATTTCTTGAAGAGGTTATGAGTAAAGTTGACAAGGGTAAAGCAGTGGATGTTGTCTATATGGACTTCAGTCAGGCCTTTGACAAGGTTCCGCATGGAAGGTTAGTTAGGAAGGTTCAATCGTTAGGTATTAATATTGAAGTAGTAAAATGGATTCAACAGTGGCTGGATGGGAGATGCCAGAGAGTAGTGGTGGATAACTAAACACAAAGTATGCTGCAGATGCTGTGGTCAAATCAACACATATCAACAGTTTCGGTCCGGAACGTTGACTGTTCATTGCAACGGATGCTGCCCGACCTGCTGGGTTCATCCAGCTTGTTTGTATGTGGTGGATAACTGTTTGTCAGGTTGGAGGCCGGTGACTAGTGGTGTGCCTCAGGGGTCGGTACTGGGTTCAGTGTTGTTTGTCATATACATTAATCATCTGAATGATGGGTTGGTAAGTTGGATTAATAGGTATGCAAATGACACTAAGGTAGGTGGCGTTGTGGATAATGAAGTAGGTTTTCAAAGCTTGCAGAGAGATTTAGGCCAGTTAGAACAGTGGGCTGAACGATGGCAGATGGAGTTTAATGCTGATAAGTGTGAGGTGCAACATTTTGGAAGGAATAATCCAAATAGGACATACATGGTAAATGGTAGGGCATTGAAGAATGCAGTAGAACAGAGTGATCTAGGAATAATGGTGCATAGTTCTCTGAAGGTGGAATCTCATGTGGATAGGGCGTAAAGAAAGCTTTTGGTATGCTGGCCTTTATATATCAGAGCATTGAGTATAGGTGTTGGGATGTAATGTTAAAATTATACAAGGCATTGGTAAGGCCGAATTTGGAGTATTGTGTACAGTTCTGGTCACCAAATTATAGGAAAGATGCCAACAAAATAGAGAGAGTACAGAGAAGATTTACTAGAATGTTACCTAGGTTTCAGCACCTAAGTTACAGGGAAAGGTTGAACAAGTCATTATTCTTTGGAGCGTATAAGGTTGAGGGGGGACTTGATAGAGGTATTTAAAATTATGAGGGGGATAGATAGAGTTGACGTGGATAGGCTTTTTTCCATTGAGAATAGGGAAGATTCAAAAAAGAGGACGTGATTTGAGAGTTAGGGAGCAACAGTTTAAGGGTAACACGAGGGGGAATTTCTTTACTCAGAGAGTGGTAGGTGTGTGGAATGAGCTTCCAGTAGAAGTGGTAGAGTCAGGTTCGGTATTGTCATTTAAAGTAAAATTGGATCGGTATATGGACAGGAAAGGAATGGAGGGTTACGGACTGAGTGCGGGTAGGTGGGACTAGGTAACAGCAAGCGTTCGGCACGGACTAGAAGGGCCGAAATGGCCTGTTTCCGTGCTGTAATTGTTATAATGTTATATGGTTATAGGGACATATCAGAATGGGAATGGGACGTGGAATTGAAATGTGTGGCCACTGACAAGGTGTAGGTTTTTACAAGAGGGGCGGGAAAGTAACTTCCACCACCTCCAACGGGTCCAACATATAATTCTCCGTAACCTCCGCCACCTCCAATGGGATCCCACTACCAAGCACATCCTTCCCTCCCACCCCCTTCTGCTTTTCGCAGGGATCGCTCCCTACGCGACTCCCTTGTCCATTCGTCCCCTCCCCCCATCCTTTCCCACCGATCTCCCTCCTGGCACTTAACCTTGTAAACGGAACAAGTGCTACACCTGCCCTTACACTTCCTCCCTCACCACCATTCAGGGCCCCAGACAGTCCTTCCAGGTGAGACGACACTTCGCCTGTGAGTCGGTTGGTGTGGTATACTGCGTCCGGTGCTCCCGGTGTGGCCTTTTATATATTGGTGAGACCCGACGCAGACTGGGAGACCGTATCGCTGAACACCTACGCTCATTCCACCAGAGAAAGCAGGATCTCCCAGTGGCCACACATTTCAATTCCACGTCCCATTCCCATTCTGATATGTCTGTCCATGGCCTCCTCTACTGTCAAGATGAAGCCACACTCAGTCTGGACGAACAACGCCTTATATATCGGCTGTGGAGCCTCCAAACTGATGGCGTGAACATTGACTTCTCTAACTTCGGTTAATGCCCCCCTCCCCTTCTTACCCCATCACTGATATATTTACTTTTCTCCCCCTTCTTTTTTTAATCTCTTTCTGCCCATCACTCTGCCTGTTCTCCATCTTGATCTGGTGCTCCCCTCCCCTTTTCTTTCTCCCTAGGCCTCCCGTCCCATGATCCTTTCCCTTCTCCAGCTCTGTATCCCTTTTGCCTATCACCTTTCCAGCTCTTAGCTTCACCCCACCCCCTCCGGTCTTCTATCATTTCGCATTTTCACTCCCCCTCCTACTTTCAAATCTCTTACTATCTTTCCTTTCAGTTAGTCCTGACGAAGGGTCTCGGCTCAAAACGTCGACAGTGCTTCTCCTTATAGATGCTGCCTGGCCTGCTGTGTTCCACCAGCATTTTGTGTGTGTATCTACCTTTGCTGCCACTTTTAATGAATTATGGACCTGTATTCCAAGTTCACTTTGTTCTACCACAATCCTCAGTGCCCTACCGGTCACTGTCTAAGATTGACCCTGCTTAGTCCTTCCAAAGTGCAACACGTCGCACTTGTCTGCATTTAATTGCATCGGTCATTTTTCAGCCCATTTCTCAGCTGTTTTAGTCACCACTGAAAGCTTTGGTCGTCTTCCTCTCTCTCCACTACACGTCCCCACTCTTGGTGTCATCTGCAAATTTGCTGATACAATTGACCACATTTTCATCCAGGTCGTTGATATAGATGACAAACAACAACGGACCCAGCACCGATCCCTGTGGCACAGCACGAGTTACAAACTCCCAGTCAGAGATTCAACAGTCTATAACCTTTCTGTCTTCTTCCAAAAATCCAAAGTCAAATCCAATATACCACTTTAACTTGCATGCTGAGCAACTGAAATTTCTTGCTCACCCTCCTGTGCTGTACCTTGTCAAGTGCCGTGCATTCCTTCGACAACATCCAATTCCTTCGATTCATCAACTTTCCCGTAACTCCCTAGAAATACTTTAAAATTTGTTAGACATGAACTACCACAGATGTCTTATGACCCCAAAAATCAATGGGTTGTCCGAAAAGAGCATAAATATCAGACAAACGTTTTGGTGAGCTATTTTACATTGGTAGCTAACTTACTTCATATTTCATATTTTCTCTACTTACCGCGTTTTAGTTGCTTTCGGCTGTTTAGTAAAAGCTTTCCTCCATATCTTTTTCTATATTCTGTGTCCTCTCCTTTGCTTTTGTGCTGGCATTGACTTCCTCGTCAGCCACGGTTGATCATCCTCCCTCTGGTATAATTTTTCATCTTTTGGATTATCTACCTCTATCTGCGCCTTCTGAATCGCTCCCAGAATCCTCATCTATCCCTGCTTTGCTGTTGCCTCTGCTAGTGTCCTCTTCCAATTTATTTTCCCAGCTCCTTTCTCGTGTCTCTGTAATTCCTTTATTCCACTGTAATACGGGTACATCTAACTTAAACCTTCTCCCTCTCAAACTGCAGGGTGAGTTCTGCTATTTTATGATCATTGCCTCTTAAGGGTTTATTTAGCTGAAGCTCCCCAATCAAATCTGGTGCAATACACAACACCGAATCCAAATCCGCCTTTCCTAGAGTGGGCTCAACCATAGGCTTTTCTCAAAAGCCATCTCATAGGCATTCTATAAATTCCCTCACTTGGGATTCAGCACCGACCTGATTTTCCAAAGCTACCTGCGTATTGAAATTCCCCATTGACTATTTTAACACTGAGCTCTTTACATGCCTCTTCTCTCTCCCACTGGAATTTGTAGCCCACATCCTGGTTACTGTTCCATCAGGGTCATTTTTCCTCTGCAGTTTCTTAACATCTACATTGTCCAATCCGCTACCACCTATTTATAAGGACATTTGTCTTTCTATGAGAACGGAGTCAACCCAACCCTTTCACCTACTTGCCTATCCTTTTGATTAACTATTTATCCTTGGGTATAAGCACTCAAATATGATCTTCTTTCAACGATGATTCAGTGATGCCTGCCATCCATTTTTGCTCTCACTCTCCCCTCTCTTCCGTTCTTGTTGTAACATCTTTTTGATGTAATGTTGCAAATTGGACAAATAAGTTAATTACGTTGAATATACTCTAGGGTATCTGTAAATCCTTATTCCTTCACACTATTGATTTAGAATTTCCTTCAGTTACTGTTTCTCTGTTAATGACTGAACCCAGGGAGGATGAGGCAGTGGCCCAGTGACTGCATAAATTCTGAAGCTACTGGGGCCATGAACAGATATTTTCCTGCACATTCTCCATGTTTGTCTGTCTGCTCCACAATAAATTCATTGTTTCCTTTTGTAGAAAGTCACTGAACTGACAGAGAAGGGAAACCGGACAGAGAGTTCCAGACTCTTCCTCAGTTTGGTGATGGGCAAAGGCTCCCGGGCCCGGAGGGCGATGTGGGAATCCTTTGTGACGTGGAGGACTGAGTTACCGAAATTGGACAGAATACTGAGGGAAATACAGGAACTCGGTATGTTAAAACCACGCACTGAACACAAAGGCACATTGAAATAAACATTTAAGTTATTTTAATTATTTTAGCTCTGTTTCCATGGATTTTGTTTTATGTTTAAACAGGTCCTGATCCACAGGAATACATGAACATTGGCCAAGGGTTATCTGAGTTACCCACTCAACTGATCGGTGAGTGATGAAATGTACAGTTCAAACCACATCTCAAATGTTAGTCTGTGACTTGGCAAAACCTCAGAATCAAAACTCGCCATTGATCATTCGCTGATCTCTGGATTCAGGTTACAATTCAGAGAATCTCTCTTTGCAGCCTGAATATTCTACATTGTATTTTTGTCCTAATCCAGCTGTTGGTACTGCTGAAGTCTTCACTCCAGGTCCTCATGCTCTGGGAATTCCCACACACCCCAGAAAGGCTCCTGATACACTGTATGACCCAGTCCAGGTGACTTTTCTATCTTCAGACGTTTCATATTCCAAGCCCCTTTTCCTTTGTAATAGCACTACACACACTTCTGTTTGCTGATGTTCTTTACATTTTGTAATTCCGCTAGTGACTTCCACAGAGTTTGTCTGGCATTTCCTTTTCGCCCGTTACTGCAAATACATCATTTTCCAGCCGTCATCTGGGAAAGAAAAAAAATACTTTGGATACTTTGGAAACCTTTCTTATATTATTGACCATATCCTTGCACTTCCTGCACATTCATGTATATCTAGCAGCACCTATAACATATTTGCCACCGACATGACCCAGAGAGTAACTTCCATGCACCCACAACTCTGTGAAAAAACTTACCACAATTGCTGTAAATTTACGCCATCTCACCTTAACCACATGCCCTCTGGTATTAGACATCAGTCTTATGTAAAAAAAAATAACAATAGACAATAGGTTTCAGAAGTAGACCGTTCGGCCCTTCGAGCCTGCACCACCATTCTGAGATCATGGCTGATCATGCACTATCAATACCCGGTTCCTGCCTTGTCCCCATATCCCTTGATTCCCCTATCCATAAGATACCTATCTAGCTCCTTCTTGAAAGCATCCAGAGAATTGGCATCCACTGCCTTCCAAGGCAGTGCATTCCACACCCCCACAACTCTCTGGGAGAAGAAGTTTTTCCTTAACTCTGTCCTAAATGACCTACCTCCTATTCTCAAACCATGCCCTCTGGTACTGGACTCTCCCAGCATCTGGAACATATTTCCTGCCTCTATCTTGTCCAATCCCTTAATAATCTTATATGATGCAATCAGATCCCCTCTCAATCTCCTTAATTCCAGCGTGTACAATCCCAGTCTCTCTAACCTCTCTGCGTAAGACAGTCTGGACATCCCAGGAATTAACCTCGTGAATCTATGCTGCACTTCCTCTATAGCCAGGATGTCCTTCCTTAACCCTGGAGACCAAAACTGTACACAATACTCCAGGTGTGGTCTCACCAGGGCCCTGTACAAATGCAAAAGGATTTCCTTGCTCTTGTACTCAATTCCCTTTGTAATAAAGGTCAACATTCCATTAGCCTTCTTCACTGCCTGTTGCACTTGCTCATTCACCTTCAGTGACTGATGAACAAGTACTCCTAGATCTCTTTGTATTTCTCCCTTACCTAACTTTACACCATTCAGATAATAATCTGCCTTCCTGTTCTTACTCCCAAAGTGGATAACCTCACACTTATTCACATTAAACGCCATCTGCCAAGTATCTGTCCACTCACTCAGCCTATCCAAGTCACCCTGAATTCTCCTAACATCCTCATCACATGTCACACTGCCACCCAGCTTAGTATCATCAGCAAACTTGCTGATGTTATTCTCAATGCCTTCATCTAAATCGTTGACGTAAATCGTAAACAGCTGTGGTCCCAATACCGAGCCCTGTGGCACCCCACTAGTCACCACCTGTCAAACAAACAAAATGCAGGCTGTTGATCCAAAATCTTATCTATCAAACTTGTACATAAGATTTTGTACACCTCAGTCAGATCTCTATTCTAACTGCAGAGTAAACAAACCAAGTTTATCAATCCTCTACTTATAGCACATGTCACCGAATCCAGGCAACACCCTGATGATCCTGTTCTGCACCCTCTCCAATCCTTCCAAAAGCTGCAAATCCGAAGTGAATACAATACTCCAGATGCTCCCTAAAACCCTAAGATCCAGGAGTAAAATTAAGCCAATCGGCTCAGTGAATTTGCTCCGCAAATCCTCTCAACTCCATTATTCTGCCTTCTCCCAGTAAAAGCTGATGCTTTTCCAAATCAAGAACCTATCGACCGGCATTTTAAATATACCCAATGACTTGTCGTCTTCAGCTGTCTATGACGATAATTTCACGGATTCACCACCCACCAGTGAAAGAAATTTCTCCCAGTGTGGGTCACCTCTAGCCAGGACAATTCACACAGTATTCAAGCATGTTAATTTTCTGTATAAGGATTCCACGTGGGACCTTGTCAAACACCCGACTAATATCCAAGTAAAAGATCTCCATGTGTAACTTCATCCATCACCTTTTTCACCTCCTGGAAGAACTCCATCAAGTTGGCAAGACGCTAACCCCGCCCAAAGCCTTGCTGCTGAACCCCAAACCACCTCAAACATTCTCTCTTTCATATTCCCAAGGGACAGAAGATATAAAAGGCTGAAGGTATGTACCACCAGCCTCAAGGACAGCTTTAATTCTGCATTTATAAGACTACTAAATGATTACCTTCTATGTTATTATTGGCCCTTAATAATAAGAAGACAATTTTATATATAAAATTGTAACATCGTGCAGCTCGTAACTAATAACTACTCACTTAGATAACCACCATATACTTACAGAAGAGCAGAAAGAATACACTCAGTGTATGAACAGATTTAAGGAGCAACTGATAATAGATTATGTATCTATCGAGCACTGGGGAGTGTAGAAATCTCTCAGTGTTATATTGTCTATCAAAAACTATTTGATTCTGTCTCTCACATAGTTAAGAGGTTTCAATATTATATAAGATGCATCCAATACTTGTGAAATTTCTACAACATCTAATAAAGTACAATAAACGCCCTATTAACAAGAACAACGGAACAACCATTGTTACCAAAATAAATGGAGACATTTTCCAGAGTGACACACTAAGCCCACTATGGTTTTGTCTGGCGTTAAACCCACTCTTGAATTTCCTGAAACAGACAAAAATCAGGTATCAAATCAGAAAAAAAAACAAACGAATTATACCTTGACACAACTATACAGGGATGATTGGAAATTATTTGCTCTTGCATCAGTGGAGCTAAAACAATTAATTCAAATAATGGAGCTAATTTCCAAGGAAAGCATATACAGTAGAGCTATGCATGTCTGAGTGATTCCGTAAATAAGTGTGCAGAAATAGAAATAAAAAAGAGATTAGTGAGTCACTATCAATGGGTTGTTTGTCCATTCAGAAACTAGATGGCAGAGGAGAAGTTTCTGAACTGTTGAGTGTGTGCTTTACTCTGATCCTGTACAGTAGTCCCCATGAACCAGACGGTGATGCAGCCAGTTACAATGCTCTCCAAGTTACACCTGTAGAAATATTTGAGTGATGTTTAGAAACTCCTGATGAAATATAGCTACTGTTGTAGTTTCTTTGTGGCTGCATCCATATATTGGGTCCAGGTCAGATACTCGGAGATATTGACAGCCAAGAATTTGAAATTGCCCACACCCTCCACTTCAGATCCCTCTGTGAGGATTGGTGTGTCGAGTTTCCTCATTTTACCCTTTCTGAAATCCACAATTATCTCTCGATATATTTTTATCAACGCAAGCAGGATTCCGCACTCCATACAAGCATATGCAATTCTGATAAGGGGTACACATCACTGAACGCATAACCCATAAATGAAAGCATAACCCATAAAAATGAAGAAACGATCATAATAGAAGAATGTTAACCTTGGAAGAGTGGAAGAGTCTGACTCCCCACGGAAGACATCCCCATGATCTGAGCGCACTAGATGTCGACAAGGAAGTGTTGACTGCCTGGCTCAGAGTTGGAGACCTCTTCCCAGAAACAGAAGGGAGCATACAGGACCAGGTGGTTAACACATCTAGTTATCAATAATAAAGAATAAAGGCCAACAGGTTCAAGATGATAAATGCTGAAAATTACAAGAGAAGCCAGAAACAATTGAAAACATTACAGGATCCCGCAGTAGTTTTACTCAATCTGAGCACTGACAATCAAGTGGTAGACAACTTTCACCAACATCTTGCTTAAACTACAACTGACAAAAAACACGGTCCCTCACTGTAACTACAAGTCTGCTCCAAATTTAGAGTTAGAGTCCGACAAATCCACCGTGACCGATTCATTATTACAGATCAGAAAATTAATAATAACTGTCCGGCTATAATTGTACCGGACAAACTAGCAAAAACAACTTTTTAAATAGATATTGCCATTCCAAACACACATAAATTACAGATATCAATTAATAAAAACTTTAGAAATATGCTGCGTTAAAAGAGGAAATTGAAAGACTGTGGAACATGAACACGATGCACATTGTCCCGATAATACTATCGACAACTGGTATCATCCAAAAAGCACAACACGATAGTAATAAAGAATTAGCTCCACACAGCAATGTTCATATAAATCTTCTGAAAGCCACAATAGCATACGCCACGAGAGTAATCTGAAATTACCTATCAATTTAAAATGTGTGTGCTTTGATTTGCCCGTACCTCAGGATTTGCCAGTTTGAGTTAGAAAAAAATAAAAAAAAATAAGTTATTTATAAGGCACTTTTCATCGGGACGATGTCGTTCAAACTGCATTACAATGGGATAAAGTTCAAACTAGAAAATAAAAGAAAAAATAATTTCAATTACAAGCAAGGTTCAAATTCTTAAAAAAAAGTTTTACGCTGGTGCTTAAAAGTGACTAACGGAGTCTACATCCCTTACAGCATATATGTCAAACTCAAGGCCCGCGGGCCAAATCCGGCCCGCGGTGGAATTATCTTTGGCCCGCGAGATAATATCTAATTACTATTAAAGCTGGCCCCAGTAATCGAAGCGCCTATGGCGTATGATATGGCTAATGCTGAGTTTATTCAGGTACCAGGTTTTCAGGGATTTTAGTGTTTATTCGGCAGTCTTGCTCGGCAGTCTTCTTCATAAGAAACGGAATTTGTAAAGTGAAACACTTTGTAGTTATAGCAGAGAATGAGACACATGAGAGCAGGCTGAAAAAACGGAGGCAACGAAAGCTGCGTTCGCACGCGTCCGACTGATCCGGCCCGCATGAAGCTGCATTTTGCTCAATCCGGCCCGTGACCTAAAATGAGTTTGACACCCCTGCCTTACACAGTATTTGCAGAAGTCTTGGTCTCCCGAGTTATATATATCTGCCTCAGAATGTTGTGCAGTACTGTACCATTTTTTTAAGTGTTGAATTCTACAGTTTAGGAGAATAGTTCCAAAACTAAAAAAAAATCTGACCTGCCAATGATCCTTTGGCCTTGTACCTTATTGTCTGCCTGCACTGCATTTTCTCAGCAACTGAAACACTGTTTCCCTGCGCTATTCTGTTCCGTTTTTCCTTGCAGGACCTTATTACACCGATGTGATGTAATGACCTATTTGGATCGCGTGCATAAGAGTTTTCATTGTACCTTGGTACATGTGACTATAATAACCCAATTTGCCAGGTTATCGTTGTCAATAACACAGAGCTGCTTGGTTGTTTAAGATTGTTACACCCAGGGATGGTAGCGGGGATACGCTCCCACGACCTATTAAATGCTCCCAGTGGCGTGTGACTCAAACAGCCTCTGACAATCAGGTCCAGCTCCTGGCCTTCACGTGTGGCTTAGCTACTAAGCTTGGCAGAGGCATTTTTTCTGATAGGAGAAAGGGCAAATGCGGGTTACTGCCACCTGACAACCAGTGGCTTCGGGTAGTTGGGGCTCATCATTCGTGACTGGCAGCTCATCCAGAAGAAGGGAAACAGTGATCTCACGCTGTTACTTTGGGAGTAAACCCAGTGGGAAAAATATAACCATATAACAATTACAGCACGGAAACAGGCGATCTCGGCCCTTCTAGTCCGTGCCGAACGCTTACTCTCACCTAGTCCCTCTGACCCGCACTCAGCCCATAACCCTCCATTCCTTTCCTGTCCATATACCTATCCAATTTTGCTTTAAATGACAATACCGAACCTGCCTCTACCACTTCACTTCTACCGCAGCTGGAGCCCCTAAGGCAGTCTTAGGTTGCATTCAACGCGGTCTGGCAACTCCTGTGACACTTCTGGTGCCAAGCTGTATCAGTGTCTGCAGTTCCTTTTTGTTCATCGTCTGCTAATCATGTAAACAATGCTTCAAATATAGTCAAGTGTTGTCCAAACGAAAGTGCAGTCAGGATTGCAATTGGATATAGCGAAAATTCTCTTCAAAATTGATTAATAACAGGATATGAGTATTGGACATTTTCTGGGACATCTATCGCTGTCAATTCTGGTGTCTGCAAACACAATTTTACTTTCTGTCTTAATATCCATGGAAGCATTGAATTTATCCACGTAATCTCAAACACTGAATATTGAAATGCAGTTATAAAGTTCTTTGTCAGTTGACCAATTTAACTTGATGACTATGTTCTCTGTTCCCATGGAAGATGTTCAACAGAAACACAAGGAGACTCTGCGGGCACAGACTGAAACACTGAGAGTGAACACGATCCTGATGCGGGAGAAGGTGCAGGTTTTCCAGCTGGTTGATCGATACGCTGAGCTCACGGTCATTTCTACTGTTCGAGATCGGAGACTGGTGGAACATGAGCTGCTGGCAAGAGGCAGAGACCACGAGGAGTGGAGAGAGGAACAACTCCGCCAAGAGCTGGAAAAAATCCGGACTGAGCAGTTGTTCCAGAGCTGCTTTTCCCAGAGTAAATCCAAATCTAGGAATTCAGCAGCAGTGGCCGGAGTCCCGGGGATCGGGAAAACAACAATGGTACAAAAGATTGTTTATGACTGGGCCACGGGGAAAATATACCAACAGTTCCAGTTTGTCTTTAGTTTCAAATTCCGGGATTTAAATTCCATTAACTGCAGAATAAACCTGAAGGAACTGATTCTGGATCAGTATCCTTACTTTGGGAATATCCTGAGAGAGGTCTGGAAGAACCCAGAGGGATTGCTGTTTATATTGGATGGTTTGGATGAATTCAATGACAAAATTGATTTTGCTGACAGTCGGGGAGACACAGAACCTCAGTCCACATGCACAGATCCTGAATTCAAGTGCAAGGTGTCTGACATTGTGTACAGTTTAATCCAGCACAAGCTGCTCCCAGGGTGTTCAGTGCTGGTGACCACCCGTCCCACTGCGTTACATTTATTGGAAAAGGCGGAGATCAGTGTCTCGGCTGAAATTCTGGGATTTGTTGGTGAGGAACGGAAGGAATATTTCATCAGGTATTTTGAAGATCAGACGGTGGCAGCAGCTGTTTTCAAACACGTGGAGGAGAATGAGATTCTGTACACCATGAGCTACAACCCCTCCTATTGCTGGATCCTTGCTCTGACACTGGGCCCCTTCTTCACACAAAGAGTCAGGGACCCGCAGCGAGTTCCCAAGACCATCACCCAACTGTACTCCTACTATATTTACAACATCCTGAAAAACCACGGCCGTGAGATTGAGAAACCCCGTGATGTGTTACTCAGGGTTGGTCAGATGGCCTACAGAGGAGTGTCCGAGAAGAAGGTTGTGTTTACAGATGAAGATTTGATCAGCTACAGTCTTCAGCCTTCCCAGTTCCTGTCCGGGTTCCTGATGGAGCTTTTGGAGAGAGAGGATTCTGCACAGAGCGTGGTGTACACATTCCCACACCTCACCATCCAAGAGTTTGTAGCTGCAGTCGCACAATTCCTGAATCCACATCCCGGGGATATCCTGAAATTCCTCACTGAAGCTCACAACACGACAGATGGGCGATTTGAGGTATTTCTCCGTTTTGTTGCTGGTCTCTCCTCCCCAATGACAGCTCGGGGCCTGGAGGAGTTTCTGGGTCCATTTCCGCATGAAACAACCTGCCGGGTGATTGACTGGGTGAAGGAGGAGGTTAAACGTCAGAGTGGAAACACAGAGAATGAAGCTGGTAAAAGGAGCCTCCTGAACACATTGCACTACCTGTTTGAGTCTCAGAATCGTGGACTGGCTCAGGCCGCACTAGGATCTGTGGAAACACTTTCATTCAGTGGAATGACTCTGACCCCGATTGACTGCACGGTCCTGTCTCATGCCATCGGACACTGTGATACAATAAAAAACCTCGACCTGCAGGATTGCCACATTCAGTGTGAAGGAATCCAGCGGCTGGGACCCGGGCTGCACAAGTGCCAGGAGTTGAGGTAACTTGGTTTATCTCTCACTCTGAACTGTGAAACTGTCTCATTGTGTTGTTTCAATGTAAAGGGATTTCGTTAATACTGTAGAAAATCAGATTGTGAAGAATTGTGACAAATGCCCAGGGGATCGGTCAGTAATTCCCTAAGGACGGGAGTGTTCTGTGGTTCCTTGTGAAGGGATGTTGGAGACTTCATCAGATCAGTGAACGATAGGCATTGGTTTAATGGTAGTAAATCACAGGAATGGCCGTCTTTCTCGCTGCCTGTGACACGGCCATTGACAAAGTTCCTTCTCACTGTTACTGACACCCAGACCGACACTGACTGCAGCAGGTGGGTCAGAGATTCACACCCCCTTCCCGGTGAGGGACAAGAGACCGTCAGCAGACTGTCCCAGTGAGAAGGAAAGAAATACCATTGTGAGATTGTCCTCCCCTGCCCTTCCCCGTGTGTGACTTTGCTCACTAACAGATATGCAAAGAGCGAGGGCGCATCTCCTCTGGGCCTCTGTTCAGACCCAACATACACGTACAAAAAATTTCTGAATCCTCTCGTCTTGTAGGATTATCGTTTACCCTTGGAATCCTCCTGTGGCACTTCTCATCCCAATCCCCCTTCCATTCTTTGGAATCTCGCCCCCATCCCCATTCCTCCTGTGGGCTCTCTATTACTCTATCCTCATCCGCCTGTGGGATGTCTTTTCTACACCCCCCCGTCCTGTGAGATCTCTCTTCCCAATCCCACATCCTCCCGTGGGAACTCTCTTCCACATCTCTCCTCCTCCTGGCCGATCACTCAACCCCTTCCCCCTTCACCCTGTTTAATCTCTCTCTATATCCCCCTTCCTCCTGTGGGATCTCTCTTCCCCATGCCTCATCCTGCTGTGGGATCTCACTTCCACATTCCCCTTCCTCTTGTGAGATCTCTCCTCCCAATCTCCCTTTCATCCTGTGAGATCGCTCTTCCCCATCCCACTTCGTTCTATGGATTTCACTTCCCTATCCCTTCCTGCTGTTGGAACTCTCTTCCCCATACCCTTTCCTCCTGTGGGATCTCTCTTCCCCAACCCCATCCTCCTGTGGGATCTCTCTTCCCCATCCCCCTTCCTCCTGTGGGATCTCTCTCCCCCATCGACTTCTTCCTGTCGGATCTCTCTTTGGCATGCCCCATTGTCTTGTGGAATTTCTCTTCCCCAACCCACTTCTTCCTGTGAGATTTCTCTTCCCAATCCCACATCCTCCCGTGGGAACTCTCTTCCACATCTCTCCTCCTCCTGGCCGATCTCTCAACCCCTTCCCCCTTCATCCTGTTTAATCTCTCTCTATATCCCCCTTCCTCCTGTGGGATCTCTCTTCCCCATGCCTCATCCTGCTGTGGAATCTCACTTCCACATTCCCATCCCCATCCCCTTCTTCCTGTGGGATCTCTCTTCCCCATCCCCCTTCCTCCCGTGGGTTCTCTCTTCCCCATCCCCCTTCCTCCTGTGGGTTCTCTCTTCCCCATCCCCCTTCCTCCTGTGGGTTCTCACTTCCCCATCCCCCTTCCTCCTGTGGGTTCTCTCTTCCCCATCCCCCTTCCTCCTGTGGGATCTCTCTTCCCCATTTCCCTTCCTCCTGTGGGATCTCTCTTCCCCATCCCCCTTCTTCCTGTGGGATCTCTCTTCCCCATCCCCCTTCCTCGTATGGGTTCTCTCTTCCCCATCCCCCTTCCTCCTGTGGGTTCTCACTTCCCCATCCCCCTTCCTCCTGTGGGTTCTTTCTTCTCCATCCCCCTTCCTGCTGTGGGATCTCTCTTCCGCATCCCCATTCCCCTTTCACCTGTGGGAACTCTCCTCCCCATAGAATCATAAAATCATAGAACACTACAGCACAGAAAACAAGCCATTCGGTCCTTCTAGTCTGTACCAAAACCTTATTCCGCTAGTCCCATTGACCTGCACCCAGTCCATAACCCTCCAGTCCTCTCCCATCCATGTATCTATCCAATTTATTCTTAAAGCTTAAGAGTGAGTCCACATTTTCCACATCAGATGGCAGCTCGTTCCACACTCTCACCACCCTCTGAGTGAAGAAGTTCCTCCTAATGATCCCCCGAAACCATTCCCCTTTCACGCTGAAGCCATGTCTTCTCATATTTATCTCTCCTAATCTATGTGGAAAGAGCCTATTACCCTGTCTATACCCTCATAATTTTGTAAACCTCTATCAAATCTCCCCTCATTCTTCTGCGCTCCAAGGAATAAAGTCCTAACCTGTTCAATCTTTCCCTGTAACTCAACTCCTGAAGACCCAGCAACATCCTAGTAAATCTTCTCTGCACTTTCTCAAACTTACTGATATCCTTCCTATAGTTAGGTGATCAGAACTGCACACCACACTCTATATTTGACCTCACCAATGTCTTATACAACCTCACCATAATATTCCAAGTCCTAGACTCAGTACTTTGTTTTATGAATGCCAGGATGCCAAAAGCCTTCTTTACAACCTTGGCTACCTGTGACGCCACTTTCAGGAACTTATGTATCTGAACCCCCAGATCCCTCTGTTCCTCCGCACTCTTCAGTGCCCTACCGTTTATCGTGTATGTCGTACCTTGATTTGTCCTTCCAAAATGGAACGCCTCACACTTGTCTGCATTAAATTCCATCTGCCATTTTCTGGCCCATTTTTCCAGTTGGTCCAGATCCCTCTGCAAGCTTTGAAAGCCTTCCTCGCTGTCCACAATGCCTCCATCTTAGTGTCATCCACAAACCTGCTGATCCGATTTATCACATTATTATCTAGATCATTGATATAGACAACAAACAACAGTGGTCCCAGCACAGATCCCTGAGACACACCAGTAGTTACAGGCCTCCAGTCTGAGAAGCAATCATCCACTACCACTTTCTGTCTTCTCCCACACAGCCAATTCGAATCCAGTTTACAACCTCTCCATGGATACCTAGTGTCTGGACATTTAGAACTAACCTCTTATGTGGGACCTTGTCAAAGGCCTTACAAAAGTCAATGTAGACAACATCCACAGCCTTTCCTTCATATGCAATCTTGGTAACCTCCTCGAAAAACACTACAGGGTTCATTAAACATGATCTACCACATACAAAGCCATGTTGACTATCTTTAATCAGCCCTTGGTTGTCCAAATCCTTGTATATCCGATCTCTCAGAACACCTTCCAATAACTTACCTACTACTGATGTCAGGCTTACTGGCCTGTAATTACCTGGTGTACTTTTGGAAACTTTTTCAAACAACGGAACAACATGAGCTACCCTCCAAACCCCCGGCACCGCACCCGTGGCTGAGGACATTTAAAATATTTCTGCCAGGGCCCCTGCAATTTCTACACTAGTCTCTCTCAAGGTCCGAGGAAATATCATGTCAGGCCCGGAGATTTATCTACCTTTATTCGCTGTAAGGCAGCGATCAGCTCCTCCTCTTTAATCTCTATATGTTCCCTGACACTACTGTTTGTTTCCCTTAATTCCATATCCGCTATGCCAGTTTCCTGAGTAAACACTGATGCAAAAAAACTCTTTAGGATAGCCCCATCTCGTGAGGCTCCACACATAGACGACCACTCTGATCTTCTAGGGGACCAATTTTGTACTTTACTATCCTTTTACTCTTAATATACTTGTAGAAACCCTTCGGGTTTACCTTCACTTTATCTGCCAAAGCAACCTCATGTCTTCTCTTTGCCTTCCTGATTTCCTTCTTTAGTAATCCCTTACATTTTCTATACTCTTCATGTACCTCATTTGTTCCTTGTTGCCTATACTTGCTAAACACCTTCTTAACAAGATCGCCAATATCCTTTGAAAACCAAGGTTCACTCTGCATGTTAACTTTGCCTTTAATCCTGGCAGGAACATGCAAACTCTGCACTCTCAAAATTTCACCCTTGAAGGCGTTCCACTTACTGAACACATCCTTGCCAGAAATAAACTTATCCCAATCCACTTTTCCCAGATCCTCTCTCATTTCCACAAAATTGGTCCTTCTCCAATTCAGAATCTTAACTGGTGGGCCAGTCCTATCCTTATCCATAATTATCTTGAAACTAATGACATTATGGTCACAGGGCCCAAAATGTTCACCTACACATACTTCTGTCACCTGACCTGTCTGGTTCCCTAATAGGAGATCAGGTACTGCACCCTCTCTCGTTGGTACCTCAATATATTGATTTTGAAAACTTTCCTGAACAAACTCCACGCCATCTAACCCTTTCTCAGAGTGGGCATCCCCGTCAATATGTGGAAAGTTAAAATCCCCTACGATTACAACTTTCTGTTTCCTATATTGGTCTGCTAACTCTCTACAGATTTGCTCTGTAACAATTCTCTGTGACTATTGGGCGGTCTATAATACAACCCTATTAGTGTGGTCGCACCTTTCCCATTACTCAGCTCCACAGATATGGCTTCTATAGACGGGCTCTCTGGGCTGTCCCGTCTACGCACAGCTGTGATATTCTCCCTGACTGGTAATGCCACTCCTCCCCCTTTCATCCCTCCCCTCTATCACGTCTGAAACAACGGAAACCCGGAACATGAAGTTGCCAGTCCTGACCCTCCTGCAACCAAGTCTTACTAATAGCAACAATGTCGATATCATCGTGCCAATCCACGCCCTAAACTCATCTGCCTTACCAACAATACTCCTCGTAAGAAATAGATGCACCTGAGAACATTTCTATCACGTACAAACCTTTGATATCTGTCTATACAAGCAGTCCTCGCATGACCCTTATCCTCCTCCACATCACTATCTGCTCTAACACTCTGGTTCCCCTCCCCCTGCAATCTAGTTTAAACCCCCCGGAGCTGAGCTTGCTAACCTACCGGCAAGGATGTTAGTCCTCCTCCAGTTCAGGTGCAAACTGTCCAATTCGAACTGGTCCCACCTCCCCTGGAAGAAAGCCCAATTGTCCAGAAACATGAACCCCTCCCTCATGCACCATCCCCTCAGCCACGTATTTAGCTGCATTATCTTCCTATTTCTAGCCTCACTAGCACGTGGCAAGGGTAGCAATCCACCTGTGAGATCTCGCTTTCCCATCCCCCTTTCATCCTCTGGGCTCTCTGTTCCCACTCCCCCTTCTTTCCAACTGTTGCATCTCTCCTCAGCATCCACCTTCCTCCTGTGGGATCTCTCATCCCCATCCCTCTTCCTCCTGTGGGATCTCTCATCCCCATCCCCTTTCCTTCTGTGGGATCTCTCACTCTCATCCCCTTTCCTTCTGTGGGATCTCTCACTCCCATCCCCTTTCCTTCTGTGGGATCTCTCACTCCCATCCCCTTTCCTTCTGTGGGATCTCTCTTCCCCATCCCCCTTCCTCCTGTGGGATCTCTCTTCCCCATCCCCCTTTTCCTCTGGGATCTCTCTTCCCCATCCCCCTTCCTTCTGTGGGAACCCACTTCACCATCCCCATTCCTCCTGTGAGATCTCTCTTCCCCATCCCCCTTTTCCTGTGGGATCTCTCAGCCCTATCCCCCTTCCTCCGGTGGTATCTCTCTCTTCCATCCCCCATGCTCCTGTGGGATCTCTCTTCCGCATCCCCTTTCACCCTCTGGGACCTCGGTTCCCATCCCACTTCCATCTGTTGGATCTCTCTTCCGTATCCCCCTTCCTCCTGAGGGACTTAACCTCCCCACCCCTTTCTTCCTGTGGGATCTCTCTTCCCTATCCCCCTTCTCTTGTGGGATCTCTCTACCCCACTCCTCTTCCTCCTGTGGTTCCTCTGTTCCATGTCCCCACTTCCTGTGGGATCTCTCTTTCCCATCCCCATTCCTCCTGAGGTATCTCTCCTACTCATCTGCCATCCTCCTGTATATTCTCTCTTCCACGTCCCCCCTCTTCCTATCAGATCTCTCTTCCCCATGCTCCTTCCTCCTGTGGGATTTATCTTCCCCACCCCCTTTCTTCCTGTGGGATCTCTTTTCCCCCTCGCCCTTCCTGCTATGTAATGTCTCTTCCCTGTCGGATTTATCTTCCCCAACAGCTTTCTTCCTATGGGATCTCTCTTTCCCATCCTCTTCCTTCTGTTGGACATCTCTTCCCCACCCTCTTCCTCCTCTGGGATCTGGGATCTCTACCTCATTCACCTTCCTCCACTGTGATCTCTCATCCCCATCCCCCTTCCTCCTGTGCGATCCCTCTTCCCCATCTCCCTTCTTCCTGTAGGATCTCACTCACCCATCCCGCTTCCTCCTGTGGGATCTCTCTTCCCCATCCCCCTTCCTCCTGTGGGATCTCTTCCCCATCCCCCTTCCTCCCGTGGGATCTCTCTTACCCATCTCCCTTCTTCCTGTGGGATCCCTCTTTCCAATCCCCCTTCCTCCTGTAGGATCTCATCCCAATCCCCCTTCCTTATGTGGGATCTCTCTTCCCCATCCCCCCTCATCCTGTGGTATCGCTCTCCCCCATCCCCCTTCCTCCTGTCGTATCTCACTCTCCTATCCCCCTTCTTCCTTTGGGATCTCTCTTCCCCATCCACCTTCCCCCTGTGTGATTTCTTCCCCATACCCCGTCCTCCTCTGGTATCTCTCTCTCCCATCCCCCTTCCTTATGTGGGATCTCTCTTCCCCATCCCCCCTCATCCTGTGGTATCGCTCTCCCCCATCCCCCTTCCTCCTGTCGTATCTCACTCTCCTATCCCCCTTCTTCCTTTGAGATCTCTCTTCCCCATCCACCTTCCTCCTGTGTGATTTCTTCCCCATCCCCCGTCCTCCTCTGGTATCTCTCTCTCCCATCCCCCTTCCTCATGTGTGATCTCTCTTCCCCATCCCCCTTCCTCCTGTGGGATCTCTCTTCACCATCCCCCCTCCTCCTGTGGGATCTCACTGCCCCATTACCCTTCCTCCTGTGGGATCTCTCTTTTCCATCCCCCATCCTCCTCTGGGATCTCTTCCCCATTCCCCTTCCTCCTCCGGAATCTCTCTTCCCCATCCCCCTTCCTCCCATGTGATCTCTTTTCCCCATCCCCCTTCCTCCTGTGGGATCTCACTTCCCCATCCCCCATCCTCCTCTGGGATCTCTTCCCCATCCCCCTTCCTCCCATGTGATCTCTTTTCCCCATCTCCCACTCTTCTTGTGGGATCTCTCTTCCCCATCCCTTTAGCTCTGGTGGGTCTATTTCACTGTGTCCCATTGACATTTCTGCATTTCAGTCAGGAACACTTTTCTCTCCATCGGTGAATGGGACAGAATATGTGGAGTTTACAGGGTCACACCGACAGATGAAATTACTGACATTCGGCGAATCCCCTGGAGCTGGGCAGTGAGGGACATTGACAGTGATGGGAAGTCCGATCAGTGATTTACTGAAGGGTTTAATGTTTCCTGAAATATCCGAGTAAGAGAAATTCCCTCAGACCCATGGTTTGAATCACTTTGTTCATCAATCTGTCTGTTTGTGTTTAGACTTAGTGGGGACCAACTGGGAGATTCAGGAGTGAAACTGGTGTCTGCGGCTCTGAGGAACCCGGAGTGTAAAATACAGAAACTGTGGTAAGTACCAGACTGTGGGAGAATGAGTTTACAGTCATTGGGTGTCTGACACTGAACATTAATGTGATCAGTAGAAACAAAGAAACATAGATAACATACTGAACAATACAGGCCCTTCGGCCCACAACGCTGTACTGAACATGTTTCTACCTTAGAATTACCTCGGTTTTACCCATAGCCCTCCATATTTCTAAGCTCCATGTAGCCTTCCTGGAATTTAAAGATCCGATCGTATCCGTAGTCTCTTAAAAGACCCTATTGTATCCACCTCCGCCACCGCCGCCAGCAGCCCATTCCTCGCACTCACCACTCTCTGTGTAAAAAAACTTACCCCTGAAATCTCCTCTGTACCTACTTCCAAGCACCTTAAAACTATGCCCTCTCGTGCTAGCCATTTCAGCCCTGGGGAAAAGCCTCTGACTATCCACACGATCAATGATCTCATTATCGTGTACACCTCTACCAAGTCACCTCTCATCCTCTGTCTCTCCAAGAGAAAAGGCCGAGTTCACTCAACTTATTCTCATAAGGCATGCTCCCCAATCCAGGCAAAATCCTTGGAAATCTCCTCTACACCCTTTCTATGGTTTGCATGTCCTCCCTATAGTGAGACGACCAGAATTGAGCACAGTCCTCCAAGTAGGGTCTGACCAGGGTCCTATATAGCTGCAACATATAACCATAACAGCACGGAAACAGTCCATCTCGGTCCTTCTAGTCTGCGCCAAGCACTTACTCTCACCTAGTCCCACTGGCCCGCACGCAGCCTGTCCTGTCCATATGCCTATCCAATTTTACTTTAAATGACAATACCGAACATACCTCTAGCACTTCTACTGGTAGCTCATTCCACACAGCCACCACTCTCTGAGTAAAGAAATTCCCCCTCGTGTTACCCTTAAACTTTTGCCCCCTAACTCTCAAATCATGTCCTCTTGTTTGAATCTCCCCTACTCTCAATGGAAAAAGACTATCCACGTCAAATCAATCTATCCCCCTCATAACCTCTCAACTCTTAAACATTACCTCTCGACTCTTAAACTCAATCCCACGACTGATGAAGGCCAATACACCGTACGCCTTCTTAACTACAGAGACAACCTGCATAGCAGATTTGTGTGTCCTATGTACTCGGACCCCAAGATCCCTCTGATCCTCCACACTGCCAAGTCTTACCATTAATACTATATTCTGCCATCATATTTGACCTACCAAAGTGAACCGCTTCACACTTATTTGGGTTTAACTCCATCTGCCACTTCTCAGCCCAGTTTTGCACCCTATCAATGTCCCGTTGTAACCTTTGACAGCCCTCCACACTATCCACAACACCCCCAACCTTTGTATCATCATCAAATTTACTAACCCATCCCTCCACTTCCTCATCCAGGTCATTTATAAAAATCACAAAGACTAGGGGTCCCAGAACAGATCCCTGAGGCACTCCACTGGTCACCGGCCTCCATGCAGAATATGACCCATCTACAACCACTCTTTGTCTTCTGTGGGCAAGCCAGTTCTGGATCCACAAAACAATGTCCCCTTGGATCCATGCCTCCTTACTTTCTCAATAAGCCTTGCATGGGGTACCTTATCAAATGCCTTGCTGAAATCCATATACACTACATCTACTGCTCTACCTTCATCAATGTGTTTAGTCACATCCTCAAAAAAATCATTCAGGCTCGTAAGGCCCGATCTGCCTTTGACAAAGTCATGCTGACTATTCCTAATCATATTTTACCTCTCCAGACGTTCATAAATCCTACCTCTCAGGATCTTCTCCATCAACTTACCAAACATTGAAGTAAGACTCCCTAGCCTATAATTTCCTGGGCTATCCCTACTCCCTTTCTTGAATAAGTGAACAACACTCGCAACCCTCCAATCCTCCGGAACCTCTCACATCTTCATTGATGATGCAAAGATCATTGCCAGATGCTCAGCAATCCCCTCCCTCGCTTCCAACAGTAGCCTGGTGTACATCTCATCCAGTCCCGGTGACTTATCCAACTTGATGCTTTCCAAAAGCTCCACCACATATTTCTTAATATCTACATTCTCAAGCTTTTCAGTCCACTGCAAGTCATCCCTACAATCGCCAAGATCCTTTTCCGTCATGAATGCTGAAGCAAATGGTTCATTAAATACCTCCGCTATTTCCCCCGGTTCCATACGCACTTTTCCATTGTCACACTTGTTTGGTCTTATTCTTTCACATCTTATCCTCTTGCTCTTCACATACTTGCAGAATGCTTTGGGGTTTTCCTTAATCCTGTCCACCACGGCCTTCTCATGGCCCCTTCTAGCTTTCCTGATTTCATTCTTAAGCTCCTTCCTGCCAGCCTTATAATCTTCCAGATTCATATCATTACCTCATTTTTTGAATCTTTCATAAGCTCTTCTTTTCTTCTTGACTAGATTTACAACAGCCTTTGTGCACCACGGATCTTGTCTCCTACCATCCTTTCCATGTCTCATTGGAACGTTCCTACTCAGAACCCCATGCAAATATCCCCTGAACATTTTCTACATTTCCCTGAGAACATCTGTTTCCAATTTATGCTTACAAGTTCCATCCTGATAGCCTCATAGTTCCCCTTACTCCAATTAAAGGTTTCCCTAACTTGCCTGTTCCTATCTCTCTCTAATGCTATGGTAAAAGAGATAGAATTGTGATTACATTCTCCAAAATGCTCTCTCACTGAGAGACCTGACACCTGGCCAGGTTAATTTACCAATACCAGATAAAGTACAGCCTCTCCTCTTGTAGGCTTATCTACATATTGCGTCACAAAACCTTCCTGAACACACCTAACAAATTCCACCCCATCAAAACACCTCAATCTAGGGAGATGCCAATCAAGATCTGGGAAATTAAAATCTCACACCTCAACAAACCTGTTATTATTACTCCTTTCCAGAATCTGTCTCCCTATCTGCTCCTCGATGTCCCTGTTACTGTTGGGTGGTCTATACAAAACACCCAGTAGTGTTATTGACCCCTTCCTGTTCCTAACTTCCACCCATAGAGACGCCGTAGACAAACCCTCCATGACGTCCACCTTTTCTGTAGCTGTGACACTATCTCTAATCAACTGTGCCACGCCCCCACCTCTTTTGCCTCCCTCCCTGTCCTTTCTGAAACATCTAAAGCCTGGCACTTGAAGTAGCCATTCCTGCCCCTGAGCCATCCAAGTCTCTGTAATGACCTCAACATCATAGCTCCAAGAGCTGATCCACACTCGAAGCTCATCCGCTTTATTCATCATACTCCTTGCAATAAAATAGACACATCTCAAACCATCGGACTGAGTGCCACCCTTCTCTATCACCTGCGTACCCTCCTTTCACACATTCTCCAAATTCTCTCTATTTGTGAACCAACCTCCCTCTCCTCCATCACATCAATTTGGTTCCCTCCCCCCAGCAATTCTAGTTTAAACTCTCCCCAGTAGCCTTAGCAAACCTTGCTGCCAGGATATTGGTCCCCCTGGGATTCAAGTGCAATCCGTCATTTTTGTACAGGTCACACCTGCTCCAAAAGAGGTCCCAATGATCCAGAAATCTGAATCCCTGCCTCCTGCTCCAATCCCTCAGCCACACGTTAATCCTTAACCTCATCCTATTCCTATTCTCACTGTCTTGTTGCACAGGCAGTAATCCCGAGATTACTAGCTGTGCGTTCCTGTTTCTCCACTTACATCCTAACGCCCTGTAGCCTGTTTTCAGGACCTCTTCCCTTTTCCTACCTATGTCATTTGTACCAATATGTACCACGACCTCTGGCTATTCTCACTCCCACTGCAGGCTATCTTGGACGCGATCTGAAAACCCCGGACCCTGGCACCAGGGAGGCAAACTAGCATCATACATATGTTTCATTCCTGCGTCCAAAGAATCGCCTGTCTGACCCGCTAAACTACAGAATCCCCTATCTCTACTGCCATCCTCTTCCATTCCCTGTCCTTCAGAACCACAGGGCCAGACTCTGAACCACGGCCACTGTTGCTTCCCCCCCCCCCCCTCCTTCGGCCGTCCCTCCCTCCAGCAGTACTCGAACAGGAGAACTTATTGTCAAGGGGTACAGCGACAGGGGTACTCTCTAGTACCTGCTTCTTGCCCTTCCCTCTCCTGACTGTGATCCACTTCTTCAGTCTCCCGTGGCCCCGGTGTGACCACCTGCCTGTAACTCCTCTCTATCACCTCCTCGCTCTCCCTGACCAGACGAAGGTCATCGAGCTGCATCTCCAGTTCCCTAACTCAGTCCCTAAGGAGCTGCAGCTCGACACGCCGGGTGCAGATGTTGCCATCCAGGAGGCTGGGAGTCTCCAGGATCTTCCACATCTGACACCGAACACACAAAACCAGCCTCACACACATACTCTCTGTCTGTATTGTAAACAGATAACCTACCTCGCCTCGACCCTTTATCGCCGAAGCCCCGTTGAGCCAAAGCCTTCCTACTCTGTCTCCCGCTCCTCTGACGCTCGCTCTGTAAATCTGTCTTCCTTTTAAACTCTTCTCGCTCTTCTCACTGGCCGACTTGTGCAGTCGTGCTGAAGAAAAAAATCAGTAATTGTGTTACTGATAAACACTGGGGATTTGTACCGTCTCCTGTCTCTCTGCGTCCTTCACCCTCACTCTCTCTCATCTCCAGGCTGTGGGGTGTCGGTCTCACAGATTCTGGTGCCGAGGATCTCGGCTCCGCTCTCAGTACAAACCCATCACTGACGGATCTGAACCTGAGTGGTAATAAACTGGGGGATTCAGGAGTGAAACTGGTGTCTGCGGCTCTGAGGAACCCGGAGTGTAAAATACAGAGACTGGAGTAAGTACCAGACTGTGGGAGATTGTGTTTACAGTCACTCGGTGTCTGACACTGAACATTAATGTGATCAGTAATTGTGTTACTGATGACCACTGGGGATTTGTACCGTTTCCTGTCTCTCTGTGTCCTTCACCCTCACTCTCTCTCATCTCTAGGCTGAGGGATGTCGGTCTCACAGATTCTGGTGCCGAGGATCTCGTCTCCGCTCTCAGTACAAACCCATCACTGACGGGGCTGAACCTGAGATTAAACTCTCTGACAGATCGATCTGTCCCTGCTCTCCGCCGCCTCATACTGACCCTCCCGAGTCTGGAGCGGATCCGGTGAGTGTTTGTGTTAATGTTCAATGTGATAAAATATCAGCGGATCCGCGGGTTTTCTGGTGATATTTGTCTGTAAGTGTTGTTGAAACATTAACCCCGGTCCCCTGTTACTGACACTGTTGTGTAATCTGTTTATTTCATCTTTATTCTCCCATCTGTTTCAGGCTGTGGAGGAATCGGTTCAGTGAGTCCGGGAGGAAGGAACTGAGATCTCTGCGGGAACTCAGACCCGGACTGGGAGTGGGGATCTGAACATCTGAATGTGTGAACACCCCGCCCGCGGGATGGGGACATTTGGCCGACTCCCCGCCCTCCCCTTTAACTCCCGCCCTTACCTTTAACGGCCGCGCGCCTGGTTCAACTCCCAACGGTTTTAACTGAACCGGCTCAGGTTTCGCGCCGTGTGTCGCTTGGAACGGTCCCGCAGTGAAGTGTTTCCGCCAGTTGTCCAGCGGGGCAGCTTCCGCCGGATGTGCGTTTACGAGAATCCCCACGTGACACCCCGGGGAATTACCCAGACAGGTAGAGCCCGGGGGTCCGGGGCTCAGTCTGGGACACCGGTGTCCCGGGGTGGGGGGGATGATCCCGGGAGAGAATCCTTTTGCTCCCTTTGCTGAGGACGGTGCATTCGGCAGCCTGGCCTATATAATGATGTTAAATTGACAAATCCCTCGGCAGTGACCCTGGATCTGCAGCGATCCCGGACACGGCCCTGAAGTGTTATTTTATAATCATCGGTTCCCCGATGCAGAGTGACGATGAGAAACGGGACTGATTATTCAAACTGTCACTCGTTGTCACCGGTCAGTTAATTGTGTGTGACTGTGAGAGAGTCGGGAGCAGCTTATTTATTCCCGCACGTCAGCAGCTCACACATTGTTTAATTTACATTTGTAAATTTACTCACACCCGGGACCAGACACAGAGTGAATCTCCCTCCACACCGTCCCATCACACACTCCCGGGGTCAGACACAGTGAATCTCCCTCCACACCGTCCCATCACACACTCCCGGGACCAGACACAGAGTGAATCTCCCTCCACACCGTCCCATCACACACTCCCGGGGTCAGACACAGTGAATCTCCCTCCACACCGTCCCATCACACACTCCCGGGACCAGACACAGAGTGAATCTCCCTCCACACCGTCCCATCACACACTCCCGGGGTCAGACACAGAGTGAATCTTCCTCCACACCGTCCCATCACACACTCCCGGGGTCAGACACAGAGTGAATCTCCCTCCACACCGTCCCATCACACACTCCCGGGGTCAGACACAGAGTGAATGTCCCTCCACACCATCCCATCACACACTTGCAATGCCAAACACACAGTGAAGCTCCGTCTGCACCATTCCATCACTCAATTAATCCCACCCTGCAAAATCTCATTTCAGGGAAGCAGGCACCATCAATTTGCGGAAGACTCCCGGAACTCCCGGGAGAGATGGGATGTCTGCAATAGAGTAGCTCCTTAGCAGCTAGCGAGCTAGTTTAAATAACGTTAGCCATGCTAATGAACGAATGACACCCGTTAAACTCACCTCAACAGTGATTTAACCCCCCATGGGCAATAGAAAACTCAATGTTGCAAACAGTGCAGCGAGCAACACTGTCGTAATTCTTGACCCCTATTAGGCAGGGGAACACTTTAGTGTAGTCTGGGGTGAAGTACGTTTTATATTTTTTTACTCTGCCATGGCAGAGTATTCAATTCTCTCTCTCTCTCTCGTTCTAAAAAAAAACGATTTGCGGGATCTTGTATGTAATTCGTGGGCGTCAGGGAGCCGCTATCAATATCCGGGAGAATCCCGGAACTTCCGGGAGAGGTGGGATGTCCGACGCTTCACTTGAAATGGCCGCTGGGGAGGGAGTGGCGGCTTTGGTAGAAGTGAGCACAAGAGAGGGAGGGTCGCGCTGATTTAAAATGGGCGAATCCTTGGTTAATGTGGCAGCCAGGGATGGAGTGAGACACTGACTTACAATGGCCACTGTCACACACAGAATCTATGGCGAAGGAACATGCGGTGCCCATGGATACAATCCCGGGATCGAGTGTGTTATTGACTGTAATAACAGTATTTTAATTTGTGTTTTATATAGTCTTGCGTTTTGTATATATGTTTAATTCTAATAATGTTGTTATTGAATAAACTAATGTATATATCTCAGATATTCGCACATACACATATACATGTGGGTTTTGGGGAGGAGGGGTGAGGGGTTTGGGAGGAAGACGAGTGATGGGATGAGGAGTGGACTGATGAGACGGTGAGCGTGGCGAAGTCACTGACTCAATAGGGGACGGAAAGGGGAGGGGCGGAAGTTCCTGTCACAAACTGGCTCCCGACATGGACAAGATAAAGACGGGGTGAGGAGGAGTTAAACGACTGGAAGGGAGCGGGAGTGATGGGACGGGGAGGGAGGGGAAGTGATGGGACGGGAGGGAGTGGTCTGATTGGACAGGATGTGGGGTGTGGGGGAGTGACGTTTTCAATAGTGGAGGATGAATGGGTGGTGACATTTCCTTCGCAAATAAGACGAACTGCAAAAAAGTGGGGCGTGGGTGGGAGAAAGGGGGAGCGAGGGTCGGGGACGCGGTCAGGGCTGATGGGTCGGGGAGTTCATTGACTCAACGAGGGAGAGGGGAGCGACTCACTCAACGGACGGGGGAGAAGGGATTGGGTGGGGGAGCGAAATTTCCCATCAGAAAATGTTCACCAAAAATGTGGTGGATGGCAGGAGAAAGGGCAAGGGCCAGAGAGGAGAAAGGGTGTCAGGAATGACGGGGTGAGTACGGGAGTGACTCACTGGGTAACAGAGAGAGAGAAAGAGGGCGATGAGGAGAGGTGAAGATTGGCATCGCAACATGCAGCCCCAAACAGCATACGATGCAGAACGTCGAGATGGCGGGGAGAGGAGAGCGAGGAGAGGGAGGGAAGGGGTTTGCGAGTGATGGGATGGGAAGGAGGGTGACAAGAAGGTGAGTGTGAGGGAGTGGGAAGGAGGTTCTCACACTGTCACACAATGGCAGTCGGCAGAAGGTTAAATGGAGAGATGTGAGAGCGGGCACCGAGGGAAAGGAGAGGAGGGATGAGGAATTGAGATTGAATAAACAGGGAGGGAAGTGAGTGGAAAGTGAGGAAAAGGGTGTGCCCCATTCTACAATGGTGGGAGAGCGGTTGTCAATGGTAACCATCACAAAATGGCCGCCAGCCAGGGTGAGATGGGCGGTGATAGAGGGGAGAGCGAGGGGACAGAGAGTGGAGTGTTTCAGGAGTGACGGGAGCCGAGGGTGGGAGAGGGCGGCTCGTAACAAGGGAGATGGAACTGGGGGGTTCCCAAGTGGGAGGAATGTGACTACGGGAAGAGGCTAGCACCGTTACCCTCCCCTCCCCTCCTCAGTCTCGAAAGTCCTGCTTTGACTTTTCTTTCGGGCTGAGCCTCAGATCGCTCGGCCCGAATCCTTCAGGCTGTTCCGTGGAGTAGGGGGCGTGTCGTCACTGGGGCCCGTCAAAGGCAGGAGTGGGCGCCGGCTTGCCGGAGAAGATGGAGGCGAGGTCTGATGGTGCGGGCTGGTTGGCGTGGATCACCACCATTTTCTGCAGGGTGGGGAGCGGGAGGGGAAAGATCGATGAGGGGAGGGAAGAAAGATAAGGTGAGGAGAGGAGATGAGACCCTCTCTCTCAGTCCCCTCTTCTCTCTCCATATCTTCCCCCCACCTCTCTCCTCACCCTATCCTCCTCTCCCCCACCCCTATCCTCTCTCCACCCTATCCTCCTCCCCTCTTCCCACCCTATCCTCCTCTTTCCACCCCTCTCCACCCTATCCTCCTCTCCCCACCCCATCATTCTCTCTCCACCCTACCCTCCTCTCTCCACCCTTCCCACCCTATCCTCTCTCCACCCCTCCACCCTATCCTCCTCTCTCCACCCCACTCCACCCTATCCTCCTCTCCCCACCCCATCATCCTCTCTCCACCCTATCCTCCTTTCTCCACCCCTCTCCCCACCCTATCCTCCTCTCCTCCCCTCTCCCCACCCTATCCTCCTGTCTCCACCCCCTCCAACCTATCCTCCTCTCTCCACCCCTCTTCCCACCCCATCATCCTCTCTCCACCCTATCCTCCTTTCTCCACCCCTCTCCCCACCCTATCCTCCTTTCTCCTCCCCTCTCCCCACCTTTTATTCCTTTCCTGCCTCCATCTCTCTTTACCCCTCCCGCTCTCTTGGTCCCTCTCTACACTGTTCCCCTCCCCCATCTCTTGTACCCATGCCCCATCCCTCGGCGCCCACACCCCCCCTGTGCACAGGAAGATCCCACTCACCACCGGAGGCTGTGCGGCGCAGCACTCGAGGTCCCTGCAGTTGGCGATGGCCGTGAGGACGGACATCACCAGCCAGACCAGGCAGCTGACCAGCAAGATCACCGTGATCCCGCTGACAAACCTCTGCGAGATTCAGTGTTTGGCGGAGGGAGGCATGGGAGGGGGGAGAGAGCCAGACGGAAAGAGAGGAGTGGAGAGGGGGAGAGAGAGAGAGAGAGAAACGGGTTTAGAGTGAGAGGTGAGAGACAGAGAGGAGAGAGAGCGAGAGGGAGGGAGGGGCATGGGTGGAGATGGCCGGGGAAGAGAGAGGGGAGAGGGAGAGTGGGTATTGGGGTAGGCGGAGGTGGGGAGACCCAGACCGGGAGGAAGAGGGGGGCAATGGGTGTGGAAGAGAGGGGGTGTGTGGCAGAGAGATGGGGGTAGGGAAGGGGGAGAAAGAAGAGAGGTGGCAAAGGACAGTTGATAAAGTGAGAGTCAGATGGGGGGAGAGAGGTGAGAGGCAGGAGATGAGAGAGGTCGGACAGGGAGGGGAGAGAAAGTTGGAAAACAGAGGAGGGCAGAGACAGAGTGGATTGAAAGAGGTAGAGGGGTGAGAGACGGAGAACGTTAGCCTTAGATTAACGGAACGCGCCAAGTTTTGGTTATAACCTTATAACAATTACAGCATGGAAACAGGCCATTTTGGCCTTTCTAGTCCGTGCCGGACGCTTACTCTCACCTAGTCCCACGGACCCGCACTCAGCCCATAATCCTCCATTCCTTTCCTGTCCATATACCTATCCAATTTTACTTTAAATGACAATACCGAACCTGCCTCTACCACTTCTACTGGAAACTCGTTCCACACAGCTACCACTCTCTGAGTAAAGAAGTTCCCCCTCGTGTTGTCCCTAAACTTTTGCCCCTTAACGCTCAGCTCATATCTTCTTGTTTGAATCTCCTCTACTCTCAATGGAAAAAAGCCTATCCACTCCATCTCTATCTATCCCCCTCATAAATTTAAATACCTCTATCAAGTCCACCCTCAACCTTCTACGCTCCAAAGAATAAAGACCGAACTTGTTCAACCGTTCTCTGTAACCTAGGTGCTGAAACACAGGGAACGAACATTCTAGTAAATCTTCTCTGTACTGTCTCTATTTTGTTGACATCTCTCCTATAATTCGGTGACCAGAACTGTACACAATACTCAAATTTGGCTTCACCAATGCCTTGTACAATTTTAACATTACATCCCAACTCCTTTGTTCAATGCTCTGATTTATAAAGGCCAGCATAACAAAAGCTTTCTTCACCACCCTATCCACATGAGATTCCACCTGCAGGGAACTATGCGCCATTATTCCTAGATTTTCCTAGATTTATGGTTCCCTGGAAGTGGGGTCACAGGCAGACGGGGCGGTGAAGGCGGCGTTTGGCATGACCGCCATCGTCGGACAGGGCACCGTGTACCGGAGGCGGGAGCTCACGGGGATTTACGAGGGTGTCGCCGGGACTCGAGGGGCTGAGTTATGGAGAGAGGTCGGGCAGTTAGGGACTTCATTCCCTGGAGCGTAGGGGGACCTTACAGAGGTGTGAAAACCACGAGGGGGCACAGATAGGGTGAACGTGCACAGACTTTTCCCCAGGGTCGGGGATTTTGAACCAGAGGGCACAGGTTTTAGAGATTTAATAGGGACCCGAGGGGAAACTTTTTCACACAGAGGGTGGTCTGTCTGTGGAAGGAGCTGCCAGAGGGTCGAGGCAGGTACATTAACGACACTCCGACA